>NC_142948.1:38490708-38546513 GCF_046866305.1 Octopus bimaculoides | reverse complement strand
AATAAATACAAATAAATATATATATATATAAATAAATACAAATAAATATATATATATATATAAATAAATATAAATAAATATACATATAAAATAAATATATATATATATAAATAAATATATTGGAGAAAAAAAGATCATCATATTATATAACAGTTTACTCATATTTATTTACAAACAAAACAATTTATTTCTGATCAAATACAACTTGGACTCTTCTGGTTCATTGCAGCATCTGTTCAGCTTCGTTTAACATTAACTGTTCACTGACCAATGTTCATCGATGTTTCACAAGATTAAAATGTGTGGAGGGGTTTGGTTGACGAGGAGTTCAGTGCCGTTGCAGGACGAATGCTGTACGACATAAGGGACAACTAGAGTTCTGACTTTCTGTAAACCATTTGTACTGAAATACAAATCAGAAAGAAAACATTTTCAACAGAGACTAGAATTACGAATGCAATAGGCACAGCAATGGCTGCGTAGTTGAGAAGCTTACTTCCCAACCACATGGTTTCAGGTTCCAGCCCAACCAAAGCCTTGTGGGTGGATTTGGTAGAAGGAAACTGAAAGAAGCCTGTTGTGTGTGTTTAGTAGATAAAAACAAAAAAGTTTGTGTGTGTGTGTGTGTGTATATATATATATATACATATATACATACAGTAAATATATATATATAAATATATATGTATATACACACACACGATTGTGCATGCATGTGGTGTTTCTGCCCCCCTCCTCCTCCCAATGACATCCCCATATTTGGCAGTTATGGCCACAGTCCAGTGATTGAAACAAAAGACACACAAAAGTGCTTAATTATAAAAAATATAATTGATCAATTCTCACCAGACAAATGGAATGGAACTTCTTGTGGCAGGTCTTACATTGTTTCTGTGGCAGATGGTAGTCGGTGCCGTGGACGACACAGTAGCAGATGGTACATTCTTCAACACCTTCAAATTTCTTGTCAATATACCGTTTCCATAGACACAGGCCATCCATGATATTGCCGTTCTGTGAGGGTATAGAAGTAGCAAGGATGAGTTTGTGTAGATGTAGGTGGGTGGGGAAGGGGTCACGGCAGGCTGAAGCTAGTGATAGATTGGGATTAGGGAAGGGCCAGATTAAAACCCATAGAGGCCCTAAGCACTTAAAAGAAAAGAAAAATATAATAAACCACAAAATAAATTTCTATTTTTCAAAATGAAACAAAACTAACAGCAAGATGGAAAATAATATTTTGAGATAATGAATATTTTGAAATTCTATTTCTGACCAGATAAAAATCACTTTGAATATTATTTTAGCAAGTTTAAGGTAAGATGGAAAATGTTTTATTTTGATAGACTTCCACAATTTATATTTGAAAAGTTTCTTTTTCTTTAATTGTTAATTCTTGGATCAAATCCTCACTATGACACCGTGGACACTTCCAAATCATATTTCCAATCATATAAAAAGTTGATTGGAAATAACAGAGTAATAGAAGTGGTGATAATAATGGCCGTAGTGGTTGCTTCGTAACCACATGGTCTTAGGTTCAGTCCCATTGCACGGCACCTTGGGCAAGTGTCTTCCTCCTGAGCGGATATGGCAAATGGAAACCGAGAGAAACCCATCGTGTGTGTGTGTGTGTGTGTGTTACTGTCTCCTTGCCTTGACTTCACTTCATGTTGTAGTTGTAAACAAGTGTCACTGTCATACAAGCAATGTCAGTCCTTTCCAATCATCATCATCATCATCATCATCATTTAACGTCCGCTTTCCATGCTAGCATGGGTTGGACGATTTGACTGAGGACTGGTGAAACCGGATGGCAACTCCAGGCTCCAATCTAAATTTGACAGAGTTTCTACAGCTGGATGCCCTTCCTAACGCCAACCACTCAGAGAGTGTAGTGGGTGCTTTTACGTGTCACCCGCACGAAAACGGCCACGCTCGAAATGGTGTCTTTTATGTGCCACCCGCACAAGAGCCAGTCCAGGGGCACTGGCAACGATCTCGCTCGAAAACCCTACAAGGCCAGTCAGGCGGTACTGGCAACGGTCACGCTCAGGATGGTACATCTTATGTGCCACCCGCACAAGAGCCAGTCCAGGGGCCCTGGCAACGATCTCACTTGGCTTGCCGGGTCTTCTCACGCACAGCACATTTCCAAAGGTCTCGGTCAGTAGTCATCGCCTCGGTGAGGCCCAATGTATGAAGGTCTTGCCTCACCACCTCAGCCCAGGTCTTGCTGGGCCTACCTCTTCCACGGGTTCCCTCAACTGTTAGGGTGTGGCACTTTTTCAGGCAGCTATCCTCATCCATTCTCACCACATGTCCATACCAGCGCAATCGTCTCTCTTGCACACCACAACTGATGCTTCTAATGTTCAGCTTTTCTCTCAAGATACTTACACTCTGACTGGTATTCACATTGACATTACACATCCAACGGAGCATACTGGCTTCATTCCTTGCGAGCTTACGTATGTCCTCAGCAGTTACAGCCCATGTTTCACTGCCATGTAGCATGGCTGTTCGTACACATGCGTCATACAGTCTGCCTTTTACTCTGAGTGAGAGTCCCTTTGTCGCCAGCAGGGGTAAGAGCTCTCTAAACTTTGCCCAGGCTATTCTTATTCTAGCAGCTACACTTTCAGCGCACCCACCCCCACTACTAATTTGGTCGCCCAGATAGCGGAAGCTATCGACTACCTCTAGTTTTTCACCCTGGAATGAGATAGAAGTTGTTTCCTGTTTGTTTACAGTTTTTATTGCACCTGAACATCTGCCACAAACAAAAACTAACTTCCTAGTTAATCTGCCTTTGATATTGCTGCACCTCTTATGTGTCCATAGCTTGCACCGGGTACATCTTATAGAGTTACTACCTACTCCTTTTCTACATACTGAGCAGGGCCATCTACCTGAAGGGGTTTGTGTTTTATCTACCTTCCTACTTATTAGGATTTTGGTTTTAGCTGGGTTGACTCTAAGGCCCTTCAATTCTAGACCTTGCTTCCACACCTGAAACTTCTCCTCTAGTTCTGATAGTGACTCCGCAATTAGGGCAAGGTCATCAGCATAGAGGAGCTCCCAGGGGCAACCTGTCTTGAGCTCCTCTGTGATTGCCTGGAGGACTATGATAAATAAGAGGGAGATGAGGACGGAACCTTGGTGGACCCCTACCTCTACCCGGAATTCATTGCTGTACTCATTTCCAACCCTCACCTTACTGGCAGCATCTCTGTACATGGCTCGCACAGCTCTCACTAACCATTCTTCTATCCCAAGTTTCCTCATTGACCACCAGATAAGGGATCGGGGGACCCTGTCAAAGGCTTTCTCCATGTCAACGAAAGCCAGGTACAGAGGTTTATCCTTAGCTAGGTATTTCTCCTGCAGCTGTCTCACTAGAAATAAGGCATCAGTAGTGCTTTTACCTGGCACGAACCCAAACTACATCTCATCTAAATTGATTCGCTCCCTAATTAGTTGGGCTATGACCATCTCTGTAACTTTCATAACCTGATCTAACAGCTTGATGCCTCTGTAATTATTTGTATCTAAAGCGTCACCTTTACCTTTGTAGCAGTTGACTATGATGCTGCTACACGTGCCATGAAAACATATCGGGTCATCCAGCTGCAGAAAATCTCAAAATTCTATCTGACCCGTGCATGCATAGAAAAGCAGACGTTAAAATGATTATCATCATCATCATCATCATTTAACGTCCGCTTTCCATGCTAGCAGGGGTTGGAACGTGCCATCAGCAATTACTCAGGGTCAGCAGCTGGTGACCTTTTTAGTAAAACAAAAAATAAGTGAAACGCAAGCACATGACTGAGTTGGAGGCAGATTTACTTCTGCTTTTATAACATGTAAAGAAAACGGTGTTGTAGAAATGTATGCAGCAGCATGTGTGCTACAGCAGTTCTATGTGTAGCTTAAATACTGAGATTGAAAAGCAGGGGTGAATTATGCCTACCTAATCTACAAAAAAATAAAACATTTTATGCTATCAATATTTTATTCAGAGTACACACTGCCTACCTAGGCAGCACGTCCCTGGAGACATTTGTCCGAGGTTCCACACAGTGGGGATGAACCCCAAACCGCATGGTTGGGAAGAGCAAGCTTCTTACCACTCAACCTCATGGAGATCATCGACATCAGCTTTTAATGGGTTGGATGGGTTGACAAGATCCAACACATCAAGCTGCTGGACACCCATCCCCAATATCAACTTTACAGAGTGTTTTGGGTGCCTTTTTGTGTGTGTGACTGACAAAAGTAACTTGCAAGACAAAGAAAAGGAAAAAAAACCGGGAGGAGGAGCCCCTTGACCAAGTGGGGTTGCAGAAGAGAAGGCACAACTCACCTGATGCTGTAAGAATATATTCAATTGTAATAACCATTTCTTGGAGATGTTACAAGAGATTCCCTTCCTCTGATCACTATGCACACTGATGGTCCCCAGTGGGTAGTTCTCGGGTAAGGAGATCACCATCTCAATACTCACATCGTCCAGGGTATACACAGCCACAATTTCACGGCTCATTGGACGAGCACGCACCTACAAAAGAGCCACAGTTTTCTGTTGGTAGAAGTCTTTTAATAATAGAATCACCCTCCATATCATCTGAACTCATTCCCCCACAAACCCCCAAAAAAGCTCCTCACCGTGATATTCGCCAAATTCATTTCCATACTCAGCAGATTTAAGATTTCCTTTTTGCACAGCACTGGACTGATGAAAAGTTTGGTGAAGCTGGAATGTAAAGCAACAGGTACAGGGATCAAATGACAGCTGATGCCGAGTCAGAGAGAGACACACAAAAGAAGACATTCACACTAGTGACAAATGGGACACCAAAAGACAAAGACAATAAAAATAAATGAAAAAAAAATAATAAAAGGCACAGGAGTGGTTGTGTGGTAAGTAGCTAGCTTACCAACCACATGGTTCTGGGTTCATTCCCACTGCATGGCACCTTGGGCAAGTGTCTTCTACTATAACCTCGGACCGACCAAAGCCTTGTGAGTGGATTTGGTAGGTGGAAATTGAAAGAAGCCCATCGTATATACGTATATATGTATGTGTGTGTATATGTTTGTGTGTCTGTCCCCCCAACATCGCTTGACAACCGATGCTGGTGTGTTTACGTCCCCGAAACTTAGCGGTTCGGCAAAAGAGACCGATAGAATAAGTACTGGGCTTCCAAACAAGAATAAGTCCCGGGGTCGATTTGCTTGACTAAAGGCGGTGCTCCAGCATGGCTGCAGTCAAAAGACTGAAACAAGTAAAAGAGAAAAGGAGACGAACAAATGACATTTGGAGGAGGAAAAAGACAAGGAGGAAGAGGTTTTCAGACTTTGCAAAATTTCAAAGAGATGTTAACAATTAATATGGCGCTTGACTTTGTAGAATGTCAACTACGGCTCACGATTGAGATATATTTTATGATCCTGAAGAACAAGGTTCAATCTTTGGACTCTCTTTTTAATTTTATGTTTGAAGAGAGAGATGAGGATGAAAGTGAAACCACTTACTTATCAATAAAAGATGCAAAAGACCGATTCTGTTTAAGCCACCAGGTTCTAATGACTGCAGGAATGGTCTCCAGGGCTTCTTCATACAACATGCAGGCCATGTCTTGGAGTAATTTACCAGAAGGAGGAGCTACAAGGCATAAAGAATAGTCGTCAGTACCCAGGGTAGAACAACAAACAGCAATGTGTATGTATGTGTGTGTGTGTGTATATATATATATATATATATACACACACACACCTAATTGGATTAGGTGAAAGGTCAAGGAAAAAAACAGAAAAAGTGAAATGGCTTCACTTGCCTGATGTGGTCAGCAGATCTCTTTTAAAGGCTGATGCAGCATTTGTTACTTCGTCTTTCCTTGGTTGATGGGTTGAAACAAGGGATTCTGGGATCAGAGAAAAGATGTCTGAGAGAAAGACATCAACAAGACTCAGATTGTCAAGGTAGCGGAGGTACTCGGCTCTCAGCTGGGAAACAGAGAAGAAAGACAACTTCTAAGTGTGAGTGCAGAAGGTGCCTGCAGTAAGACAAGAAATGGCTCACAGGTCAAACAGCTATACAGGATAGAGATCACCAGGACACCTTGGCCCCCAAATCCTTTTGCAGCTCCTACCAAATGAAACTCACCATGCAGTTCTTCCACAGGGACCTGCTCTGCCCAACACATACTCTAACCCCTGATCCCACCTCAATCTTGTGAGCTGCTTATGTTCACCTCACACGTGCTGGTGGCAGGAAAAAAGCACTGAGGTCCACGCAGTAAAGTGGTTGGCCTTAGGAAGGGCATCACCAAAGCAGGCTCTGGAGCATAATGCAGTTCTTGGACCCATCGCTTCAAACTATCCAGTCCATGCCAACATGAAACAGCCTGGATGTTAAATGATGATGATCACACACACACAAGGGCTTCTTTCAGTTTCCATCTTCCAAATCCATTCCTAAAGCTTTGGTTGGTCCAAGGCTAGAGAAGAAAATACTTGCTCAAGGTGCCACACAGTGGGACTGAACCCCAAACCACATGATTGAGAAACAAGCTTGTTAACCAATGCAGCCACACCTGCACCTCTTAAAGGTATCAGTGTGTGATTCAGTCAAGTGCGACAAGTGAGGAAGAGGCTGACACCAGAAACAACGATGACAACACAGGAGACGTGTCATTGTTAGTGTTGTCATACATAAGATACATCATAGCCACCAGAAAAAGTATGGTGGCTTATAAGCATCAGCATGATACCAAAAGTTTGCCCCTGGTGTGCAAGATTCTGGTAGGGCTTCTCATGCTGGACAGGTCAACAGATAGGGACCAGATTAATATAGATCACCTCTTTGCAGGGGTAAAAAAATGTGCTTGGATTGGGCCAACATTTCTACCTAGAAAAAAAGCAAAGTAAGAGAAGCATTGATGACAAGTCAAAATCCAGCAAGTCCCGGGAGAGGAAGGAAGGCCTGTCTTTGTGGAAATAAGGCAGAATTGGAAAAGCAGGGATCCAACTGGAAAAAAGCAGAACAGACAGCCCAGATTAAAGAACAATAGAGAAAAGTCATTGAAAAGGCTATGCTCCATGAGGAATGAAAGGGGTTATATAAATAGTCATAGGTTCACCAGATATAGGGGGGGAAATAGCAATATAGTCAGACAGAAAAGATTAACTCTTACCTCACTGGTAGCTGTTTTGATAAAATGTAGCTGAAGTTTCCAGGTGAGGAGGTACCCCAGGGTACAGTATGGTGGAACGGGTGGTTTTTCAATACTTGTACTGCTACCACTACTACTGCTGTTGCTGGCGTCCATGTGGTACTCAAGCGCCTGCCAGGATTCTAGCAGTGCTTGCATTAGAGCCTCGTTTGGTTGTCTGCATCAACAACAAAAACAGAATTTTATTAATTAGCAGAGACATGGAGAACGAATACACACAATAAACTACACAAAACCCATGCAATCAATAAAACAGTAATGCATGATGAAGACACAACAGGCTTCTACACAGTTTCCGTCTACCAAATTCCACTGACAAGTTATTACTGAGCCTGTACCTTCATCAGAAGATTCTTGCCCAAGTTGTCCTTCAGTGGTACTGGACGTGGAATCACAAGCTCGTTCACCCCGTCAGCCAGCAGCAAAGAGGTTCTGTTGACCCAAACAGTGTCACCATTTTACTTACCTTCCGCTGTTGTCGTCTTCATCCCCATCAAATTGGGAACAGTACTGCTTCATGGCCTGCTGGTGGACGGTAGCTTTGGAGGTTTCCTCCACTCTCGTACTGAAATGTAAAAGCAGCCTATGTGAGGGATAAGAATATGTGAGAGAGAGTGCATGGGTGCATGTGAGTGAATATGTGTCAGTGTGTGTGTGTGTGTGTGTCTGTTATCTTCTCCCCAGTGCTACAGGCTGTGATCATATCTAAAGAGAGGTTTGAACTGAAGACCCTCTCCTTTGATAGTCTCTCCTGGTCCAAGAAAGACGACCCTGTATTCCTTGCTGAACAATCTGTGCAGACGGTTTGTTTGTTTGTAATAATCGTATGCCTGGGCCATACCATTAGCTCACTCCTTCCATTCAAATCAATGTTACCTGAACAGGTGCACAGTGTGCCACTTGTCAAGTGTCAAAGTGATTGCAGACCAACACGAAATGGAGTGTTTTGCTCAAGAATACAATGCACCACCCAGTCCAGGGATTGAAACCGTTATCTTGTGACCAAGAGTGCAGCATTCTTGCCATCAGGCCATGCACTCTCATATCCTGTGACATATCAAACCATTAAGCCACCAGATTACAGTCTGCTCACTGAGACTCACTCACCCCTCTCCCCATTTCTCCTGAAACAAGAGAGTTCCAGAGGACCCTTTTGATACCAATTTGCTTGATTCTGCCCCTGGTTCTACAATATAGACATCCTGTTTTAAAGCGATTTAAATTAAAACCTTTCATTAAAATTCCATGTTAATTTATGTTCTAAACACTATTTTAATAAAGTTATTTTACTAAATTGTTTGTTGTTATTTTCAAACCCAGTTGAAACTAAAACCGTTTATTTCAACAGAAATATGGTAACAAAAGGGTTAAAGTGATCTAAATTAAAAATTAATATTAATTTGTTTGAATGCTTAATAATGACAAAGTTATTTTACTAAATTATTATTTTCAAAGGCAGAGCATCTCAACTGACATGAGAACTAAACAGTTGAAACCCAACCTTGTTATCCGTTAATTGTCCAAGAATTCCAGTTATTTTAACCCTTGCACCAACTCAATTCCTTCGAAAGTTGATGAAATATAAAAAGGAACCAATGAGATGACAAATATCGAGTTTACTTACGAGAGTTTCTTGAATTTCTTCACACAGTCCATCTCGGCTGAAGCGGATTCTTGGGTTTCCAAACTGTGGAGTTCACCAACGATTCTGAGAAGATCAAAGAAAGAAACAGAGAATCTAACAACAGGCATTTAATATCATCATCATCATCATCGTTTAACGTCCGCTTTCCATGCTAGCATGGGTTGGACGATTTGACTGAGGACTGGTGAAACCGGATGGCAACACCAGGCTCCAATCTAATGTGGCAGAGTTTCTACAGCTGGATGCCCTTCCTAACGCCAACCACTCAGAGAGTGTAGTGGGTGCTTTTACGTGTCACCCGCACGAAAACGGCCACGCTCGAAATGGTGTCTTTTATGTGCCACCCGCACAAGAGCCAGTCCAGGGGCACTGGCAACGATCTCGCTCGAAAACCCTACAAGGCCAGTCAGGCGGGTACTGGCAACGGTCACGCTCAGGATGGTACAAGAGCCAGTCCAGGGGCCCTGGCAACGATCTCACTTGGCTTGCCGGGTCTTCTCACGCACAGCACATTTCCAAAGGTCTCGGTCAGTAGTCATCGCCTCGGTGAGCCCCAATGTTCGAAGGTCTTGCCTCACCACCTCAGCCCAGGTCTTCCCTCAACTGTTAGGGAGTGGCACTTATTCACACAGCTATCCTCATTCATTCTCACCACATGTCCAAACCAGCGCAATCGTCTCTCTTGCACACCACTACTGATGCTTCTTATGTTCAGCTTTTCTCTCAAGATACTTACACTCTGACGGGTATGCACATTTACATTACACATCCAGCGGAGCATACTGGCTTCATTCCTTGCGAGCTTACGCATGTCCTCAGCAGTCAAAGCCCATGTTTCACTGCCATGTAGCATGGCTGTTCGTACACATGCGTCATACAGTCTGCCTTTTACTCTGAGTGAGAGTCCCTTTGTCGCCAGCAGAGGTAAGAGCTCTCTAAACTTGGCCCAGGCTATTCTTATTCTAGCAGTTACACTTTCAGCGCACCCACCCCCACTACTAACTTGGTCACCCAGATAGCGGAAGCTATCGACTACCTCTAGTTTTTCACCCTGGAATGAGATAGAAGTTGTTTCCTGTTTGTTTACGGTGTTTATTGCACCTGAACATCTGCCACATACAAAAACTAACTTCGTAATTAATCTGCCTTTGATATTGCTGCACCTCTTATGTGTCCATAGCTTGCACTGGGTACATCTTATAGAGTTACTACCTACTCCTTTACTGCATACTGAGCAGGGCCATCTACCTGAAGGGGTTTGTGTTTTATCTACCTTCCTACTTATTAGGATTTTGGTTTTTGCTAGGTTGACTCTAAGACCCTTCGATTCTAGTCCTTGCTTCCACACCTTAAACTTCTCCTCTAGTTCTGATAGTGACTGCAAGGTCATCAGCATAGAGGAGCTCCCAGGGGCAACCTGTCTTGAATTCCTCTGTGATCGCCTGGAGGACTATGATAAATAGGAGGGGGCTGAGGACGGAACCTTGGTGGACCTCTACCCGGAATTCATTACTGTACTCATTTCCAACCCTCACCTTACTGGCAGCATCTCTGTACATGGCTCGCACAGCTCTCACTAACCATTCTTCTATCCCAAGTTTCCTCATTGACCACCAGATAAGGGATCGGGGGACCCTGTCAAAGGCTTTCTCCATGTCAACGAAGGCCAGGTACAGAGGTTTATCCTTGGCTAGATATTTCTCCTGCAGCTGTCTCACTAGAAATATGGCATCAGTGGTGCTTTTACCTGGCACGAACCCAAACTGCATCTCATCTAAATTGATTCGCTCCCTAATTAGTTGGGCTATGACCCTCTCCGTAACTTTCATAACCTGATCTAACAGCTTGATGCCTCTGTAATTATTAGTATCTAAAGCGTCACCTTTACCTTTGTAGCAGTTTACTATGGTGCTGTTACACCAGTCATTGGGTATGACTCCTTCGTGTATCACCTGGTTCGTAATACGGGTGACTAGGCTGTAGCCAACACTGCCAGATATTTTGAGCATCTCTGCAGTGATTCCTGATGGGCCGGGGGCTTTCCCTGTCTTCATACTCTTAATTGCTTTATCTACCCTGGTACTGTCAACTCGGATAACTGGTCCCTCTGTTGGGTCAACATACGGCAGGTTCTCTTTCTCCCATTCATTCTCTTTATTAAGCAATCTATCGTAGTGGCATCTCCAGACCTCTTTCTTTGCAGCCTCATTTAGTGCAAGCGTACCATCATCCATGCGAACACATTTCTCTCCTACAACATCACTATTCTCTCTCCTACACTGTCTTGCAACACGAAATACCTCGAGTCTTTGGTCCTCATGGCGCAGAACATTGGCAAATCTTTTCTTATCTGCTTCCCCTCTGGCTAAATAAACCTGTCGCCAAGCTTCCCTTCTGGCAGATTGGTACAATTCCCTGCTACCACCGTTCTTCCAGTCCTTCCAAGCCTGTTTCTTTTGTCTAATAGCCCCGTCTACATCCTTGTTCCACCACCACGTTACTCTGGGTCGAGAGGGGACTTTACACCAGCCACAGATCTGGTCTGTGGCTCTCAACAGGTTGTCCCGCAGAAATCTCCAATTGTCTTCCACGTTGTATGATGCTATATCCCCTTCTATTTCGTCAAATGCTTCAAGTAACTTGTCTCTAAGTCTCTGTCCATTTGCAGGGTCTTTAAGTTTCCATACCCTTCTCCTCCAAGCCGGTCTACTTCTGGGCACCCATATTGCCTTGATCTCGAAGTCGCTAACTACTAATCTGTGCTGGGGTGTACATTCTTTGCCAGGGAGGGTTTTGGCATTCATAAGCCTCCCTCTTTCTCTAGTTCTGGCGAGGATGTAGTCGATTTGGCTAGAGTGTCTGCCGGATTGGTAGGTGACTAGGTGACAGGCAGGTTTCCTGAAGTTGGTATTGCAAACCATAAGATCGGTTGCATCACAGAACTCCAGCAGTCTGGTTCCCTCCTCGTTGTGGGAACCGAAGCCATAGCCTCCATGTATGCCATGGTAGCCTCCAGCACGACGTCCGACATGACCATTGAAGACACCAGCCACAAAGAGAAGGTCTCTGTCTCTTGTCGACGAGGTAGTTTGCAAGAGGGTGTCATAGAATTGGTCTTTCAGCCCATCCGGGAGCCCCGGTTGAGGGGCATAGGCTGAGATGACAGTAGCTAGCCTATGATGAAGCACTAGTCTAATCTTAAGTACTCTGTCACATACTCTAACTACCTCGATTACCTTATCAACCCATTTCTCTGCTAGAAGTATTCCTACGCCCCCGACTCCGTCAGTGTTCCCTGCCCAGAAAAACTTGTACCTGTGTTCTTTGCCTGTGAGGAACCTCGCAGAACCTCCTCTCCATCTTACTTCTTGGATGCAGCACAGATCTACGCGTCACCGTTCAAGCATCTCAACAATCTCACCAGACCTACCTTTCAGCGTGCCGACGTTGAGAGTGCCAATCCTGACAGTGTGGGAGGAGTGGGCCCGTGTGACCCTGGGATGGGGGTAAGCAGTGTCGTGAACCTGAAAAGAAAGCTTGCATTTGGCAGAGTTCATAAACAAAAACAATACCTACAACCTTCATATACTACCCAATCTTTATGCACTATAAGGTCGATAAGAGGGGGGTATAAGGTC
The DNA here is from genome assembly GCF_046866305.1 of Octopus bimaculoides. Lineage (NCBI taxonomy): Eukaryota > Metazoa > Mollusca > Cephalopoda > Octopoda > Octopodidae > Octopus > Octopus bimaculoides. The sequence continues at coordinate 38,533,989 of NC_142948.1, read as the reverse complement.
ATAGGCAGTGTTCGCGGAAGATGATCTAAAAAGACTTCCAGTACTGGTGGAGGGGGTGGGAGGGCGGGCGTACCGTGGGCTAATGGAGCTTCGTCGTGGGTTCTATTAGCATAGAGATTCCAATACGAAATTGTGGTGGAGTTGGAAAGCGAGCTGGTTATGTTTGTGTTTGCACGCGAGTCAAAGAGGAAATGGTGGAAGAAGTGGTGATTCAGAGAGAGAGAGAGAGAGAGAGATCGAATACAATAGGGAGGGAGAGGGAGAGGGAGAGGGAGAACCGGCAGCAGTACATCATGCTGGTCAAATTCGTTAGGTTTTTAGAAAAAAAGTTGAAAGAAACACAACAGTGTTTAAACGTGAGATTAAATGTTTAAATCGGTAACAGAAATGAGAGTTAAAAATCGTAATTTTTAAAGGGGGTTAGAGACAAATTTCAGTCAGGTTTGGGCTAAGGAGCAAAACTTTGACAAGTAGAGGCGAAGACGATAGATCGCGTGAGATAGAGAAAAAATACATAAATAATCATGAATTCAAGACATAAATGTATAGTTAGAGAAAACGAAGTGGGGTGGTGGAAGGGGAGCGCATCAGAAGGGATAATATATGAAAAATAGGAATGACTTAGCTATTGTTCATGTCTTGGTGAGCTTCGTCGTGGGTTCTATTAGCATAGAGATTCCAAATTCCACCCATGCCCATCCAGTGTTGCATGTCCTTCCTTTTGTATTTTTAAGACAGTAGGATGTAATCTAAAGAAAATCTAGCTGCTATTTCTAACAGGCAAGTCAAGTGACTATATAGGGCAGAGGTTCTCAATCGGGGTCCATATGACTTTTAGGGGTCCACATAAGGTTTGGTTAAAGTCCAGGAGCAAAAATTTGGTTATACTTGTACAATACACAAAATATTTCAACAACTGTTTTTTTTTATACAATTCCTAAAACTATAATAGGATTTTAATCAGTAACCCTGTAATTCATTCTATTCCTCATCCTCGTTTAATGTTTGTTTCCCATGCTGGCATGGGTTGGGTGGTTAAAACAGGATCTAATGGGGGTAAGGATCATGTTGTGCTCCCCTGTCTATTATAGCATCATTTCTATGGTTGGGTGCCCTTCCTAGCAGCAACCCATTATAGCATGTACAGGGTCCTTTTTACTGTGACCCTGGCACTAGTACGGGCACCATACAGTTTACAGGAGTATGAAACCCAAAGGGTGTTATGGGAGAATCCTGAACACCCCCACGTGACTGAAGGTGGACTAACCGATTACAATAAATAAGTACTGAGTGAACTGTCGGATGGGGAGGAGCTGATGGTGTTAGTTCAACTGTATTGGTTTAACAGTAATACAGGGTATCGTACCCACGCTCAAGTCGTACGGAGTGCGTTCTATGTTAAGTATTTCTACAATAGGTTATTTTTAGATAACCACAACCAACTATTTGTCTAATACCATTTTACACCAGACGTGTACACCCACGTCATAACAGAGGGATAGGGCTTTATGCTAGGGGACGACGGTTAAGGGATGTGAGAAGAGATGGTGGACCTGGTTCCTGTTGCATGGCTACAATTACTGTGAAATTAGGACAAAAATAATAAATTTAAAATGATATAATGAAGAGGAGGTATCAGATTCCTTTTCACTTACTTGTCAAGGACATGGTAGGCTGTTATTTGGACAGCGTAGAGTTTCGATAAGAGCATTGGGCAGAACTGGTCAAGAATGGTTTCCAGCTTCTCGCTGGACGACAGACTGGTAGAGCTGGTTTCCTTCAGAGGTGTGTTTAATAGTCGGTCTTGTGGGCAGTGGGTTAGAACCTGCCCTAGCCAAGCAACAACAGGGTGTTGTACGTCAGAATCCTTCTCTGATGACAATACACTTTCTGGAGTGATAGAGAAATAATAATAATAATAATAATGGTTTCTTTTATTGGCCACAAGGGCTAATATATACAAACATAAAAGAACATACAATAACATTAAAAAACAAAACAACGGACTATACAATGGGTTTTCATGTTTGTGTACACAGTAAATAACAAAAAAATTAATCAATATAAATCTCCCAATAGGTGCTTTAAAGGTTACTCATGGAAAAACTCACAAAAGCCATAAATAGCTTGAAGAATAGAAAAAGAAGAGACCCACCTGCTGTTTGGATGTAGAGTGGAATAACGAGAGCGTAAACGGCTTCACTGAAGAATTCATTCCATTCCGAGATGACATTGTCAGGGATGTTGGTGTGTGAGTCTTGCAGGCTGGCAGCCATCTTGTAGAGCAGCTCACATATTCCTACCATAAATAGTTGCACCTGTACAGGTGAGCCACTCAGGCATTTCGTCTCACTGGCGCTCTGGGAACAAGAAATAAATTAAGATAGGAAGGTACGGAGACAGGTATGCAATTAGGTAGATATTCGGTTCAGGTTCAGCCCTGTTGTGCAGTACCTTGGGGGCAAGGGTCCTCTATAGCCCCAGGCTGGCCAATGCTTTGTGAGTGAATTCAATAGAAACTGCATGGAAAGCCAGTGACTGCAGCCATGCTGGAGCACTGCCTTGAAGAATATTAGTCAAACAAATCAATGCCAAGATTTATTTGTTGAACTGCTAAGTCATGGGGGACATAAATACACCAACACCATTGTCAAGCAGTGATAGGGGACAAACTCACATTCATATGACAGGCTTCTGTGTGCATGTGTGTTCCCCACCCACTGCTCGACAACTAGTGTCCTCTGCAACAGCATTTCAGCAAAAGGGACCAACGTCCTTGGGTTGATTCATTTGATTAAAACCCTTCAAGGCGATGCTCCAGTATGGCCACAGTCGAATGACAAACAAAATCAAAAAATAAGATCATCATCATCATCGTTTTAACGTCCACTTTCCATGCTGTATGTATGCTGGTGTATTTATGACCCCCTGTAACTTAGCAGTTCAGCAAAATTGACCGATAGAATAAGTATCAGGCTTAAAAAAAAAGTACTGAGGTTGATTCCTTTGACTAACATTCTTCAAGGCAGTGCTCCAGCATGGCCACAGTCTAATGATTGAAACATGAGACACACACACAATGGGCTTCTCGCTGTCTTCATCTGCAAAACTCTCTCACAAGGCAATGGTCAGCCTGGGGCTCAAGCCAAAAGATATTTGACCAAGGTTCCACACAGTGACTGAACACTAAAAAATGCAGCTGACTGCCAGCATGTAACGAAAGGTCACATCTTACCTGAAGCCATGAAACAGCACTGCAGAGAATGAAATCACACTGGTCATTGTCGAGGACTGACAGCTGTGACCACATCAGCTTGAGGAAGTTCATCACCTCCACATTAAAATGAACAGCATGAGGAGATGCTGAGGTGATGTTGCTGTAATCAAAACAAATAACTTGAGATTACTGATTGGAAACCAGAGACGATGTGGTCGAGAAACAAAGTTCCAAACCACACAGCCATGCTTGTCCACACACACACACACACACAGAGGGACTAAACGTGAGTATAGTGGGTGAAGGGGATTTAGGGACTCAATGCATTTGTTTTGGGGAGGGGAAAAGGACATGGATGTCTGGTGGACAGGTGTTAGCAGGGTGAGAAGTGGAGGTGAGGTGGGTGAATTGATTGCAACAACAACTATTAGCACAGTAAACCTTACAAATAAAAGAGAAAGTCATCCCCAGTGAGGAGACAAGAACCACCATAACATACATCACGTACTTACATGTGGAAAAGGAAATGGTCCCCAGAGTGACGCCATTCACTCAGAGTATTTAAGAGGTCAATGAAGATCGACTGCTTGTCAGGGTCTTCGTGGAACTTCCATTTACCTGTTGCCATGGTGATAAGGGGCAGTAGACCTACAGCACCTTGAAGGTGAAAAAGGAGAGAGAGAGAGAACATTACAATTTATCAAAGACATATCCTAATTTTATACTATGATGATGCTGATAATGCCTTAACCAAGGAAAGACACCATAGATGATGTAATCCTGCAAGTATTGTGTTTAGGGAAAAGATGAGGTAGGCAAGGGTGGAATACTTTTGATCACTGGTCTGAGTGGTTTAAACTGGCCTGGGGTTAAATAACAACAAAAACCAAGCTGACAAGAGAGGCAATGGGAAGTCATTGCCTGAAAACAAAAGGAGATGGTCATGGCTGGAACAGCTTTGATCAATAACTGTACTCAGTAGTGGCTGACCTGGGGTTAAACAAGTACAAATGTGTAACAAGCTGATGAGGAAGCCTCTATGAGAAGTCATTGCCTGAAAATGAGATGGGATGGTCATGACTGGAATAGCTTTGATCACGAGTGTATTCTCAGTTCTGGGTTGACCTGGGGCTAAAAGGTTACAAAGAAAGCGAGAGAGAGGGTTTACTTACAGCTGAGAGAGAAGAGGTTGTCACTGGGTAACGAGAGCAGCTTTGTGACGAGGACTTGTGTAATGTTCCAAGAAGCAGACGAGGTGCAGTGCTGTATCAACATGCGTAACATCTGCAGGTGTTTCTCTGTGAATTCTTCTTCAAAATAGGAACCAATTCTTAGAAAGTAGAAAAAAAAAAACATGGAAATAAATAAGTATAATTGAAGGGGAACAAATTAAATTAATCCTTTAGCATTTTAGATTATTTTGCCAAATGCAATGGTTATTCATTCCCGTTGTTTCAGAATTAGTCAGACATTATCTTTGTTCCAAAGGCAGTGAAATGCTGAGCAGTATTTTGCCTGTCTTTATGTTCTGAGTTCAAATTCCACTGAGGTTGACTTTGCCTTTCATCCTTTCAGGGGTTGAGAAATTAAGTACCAGTCGCATACTGGGGTCGATCTAATCGACTGGCTCCCTCCCCAACAAAAAACTTCCGGCCTTGTGCCTAGAGTAGAAAAGATTATCTTGCAGTTCCAACAAGATTCTGATAATGTGATTGTTTATTTTCAGAATGACATTGTAGGGTAGGTATGAGAAGCTGGATCTAGCTAGTATGAACACTGTGGCCATGCTGAGGCACCGCCTTGAAGAAGTTGAATAACTCGACCCCAGGATTTAGTTTTAAGCCTAGTACTATTGGTCCCTTTTAACCAAACTGCCAAGTTACAGGGACATAAACAAACCAACACTAGTTGTCAAGTGGTGAGGGCGGGACAAACACACACAAAAACATGCACACAGATATATGTATATGTGATGGGCTTCATTCAGTTTCCATCTACCAAATCAACCACCCACAAGGCTTTGGTCAGCCTGAGACTATGACTGAAGATCCTTGCCCAAGGTACCACACAGCAGGACTGAACCTGGAACCATGTGGTTAGGAAGCAAACTTCTTACCACACAACCAAACCTGTGCCTGTGATATGAATTTTTTTTGAAAAAGTAAGAAGTTCCAATAACACTAATGGAGGAAGTTATATGTTTTATGTTTTTGTAAATAATAAAAAATAGATTTAAAAGAAAACAGAATTTCTTATTGTTTATATCTTTGATGCTTTTTTTAAAGATTGATTTGTATTTACCTGTTTTCGGAGAGTTTTTCATGGAATTTTTGTTCCAACAGAAACTGCAAGCCCATAGCTTGCCAATGGCCATCAGATAAGACACTGTGAAAGAGGGAAAAGAAGACATCAAAAGTCATATATGTGTTTGTGTGTGTGTGTATAAATACATATTTGGTATTAATTATTAGAGCGAACAAAAGTACAATTCCAAAAGTACTTTCCATGTATGTATAATTGCTTCTACACATAAACCAGTGTTTGAGGTGGGGAGGAAATGAGTGCATCATAATTGTATAAATATCTCTTAAAAATATAACATTGCAGCTCTGAGTAGACAATCTGTAGCGAAAGGCATTTCAGTCATGACCATCCTATCTGAATATAATCTAACATAGGCCGCCTCTTTTGAAGTGGAGAGAGTGGAATGTGAAGGAAATTTGGTTGCAATTTCTAATGAGTCGAGCAACGATGGAGAAGTTCTAATGAAGTGGTCGTTATAGTAGTAGTAGCAATATTAAATAGATGTTGTAGTAGTAGTAGTAAAAAGATGTGAGATAGCGAGCAGCCACTGACCGTTGTGTGAAAAGGTCCAGTAATGTATCGGTCTGTTGATCGTCCAGGTTATCAAGGTGTTTGGTCATCTGCTTGTGTAATGTCGTCACAAACTTCTTCAGTTCACTATTCTGCAAAAGAAACACAACAACAACAATAATAATAATGGTTTCAAATTTTGGCACATGGCCAGTAATTTTAGGGGTTGGGGTTAGTCAGTACTTGACTGGTCCTTCATTGATCTTGAAAGGATGAGAAGCCAAGCTGGCCTCAGAAGGAATTGAACACAGAACGTTAAGGGCTGGAAAGAATGCAACAAAAGCATAATTTCCAAGACTCTAAAGATTCTACCAGCTCTGTGCATTAGATGAAAGGAGGCATTGAACTACAAATAGTCAAGAATTACTGGTCTAACCCAAGCCGGTATGGAAAAATAGACATAAAAATGAATGCAAAACAAAAAATATAAATAAAGTGACAGTTTTTACCGTATTGTAGGTATCGACCCAACATTCAGAAACAGCGACTGAACAGAGCAAGTTGTAAAGGACATCAAGAAATTGGGGTGGGTTAAGTAAGCTGGTCAAGTGGTCAGTAGAATTCTCTGATAGACCATCTTGCAAGAAATCTAACAGAGATGTATGGAAGAGGCTAGTGAAGACTGTGGAAGTAGGGAAGTCTCCAGGTGGGACCTCAGGGTTTGGCTTATTGTGTCTTTGACAATCCCAGTAAGTAGCACTCAGCTGTCCAGTTATCATGAGATATTCCTCAAACTGAAAGACAAAAACAAAAAAAAATTTTTAATTAAAATAAAATAAATATAAAAGTAAAATAAAGTTTCAGATTTCAGCACAAGGCCAGCAATTTTAGGGGGAAGAGAAAGTCTATTACATCAACCCCAATAGATGACTGGTATCTTATTTTATCAACCTAGAAAGGATGACAGGCAAAGCTGACAATGACAGAATTTGAAAAGAACATGAATAGCTGGATTAAACGCACCAGACATTTTGTCTGATGCTCTACCAATTTTGCTAGTTTGCAATCTTAATTGTTTCTCATTTCGAAACACCTGAACAGAAACGGAGATCCTTACCTGTTTTGGTGGCAACACGTGTTCTGTCACAGTGAACAGGTGACTAAAGTGCTCAATCAAAAATGGACTGGTCAAACCATCATCTACTTCTGCAAACACTGTGTTTAACAAAGTCTTCACTTCTCCAAAGACAGTTTGTAACCTGCAAAGAAGCAGAAAAAATTAAAAATGGGAGAGGGTCAATGTAACAAGAAGAGGAGAGGGGGGGGGGGAGTTGAGAAAAAGCAGATGTCGTCATCATTTTAATGTTTGCTTTTCACTGCTCTCAGGAGTCACATGCAATTTGTTGAGGCACAGATCCTGCGGCTGGATGCCCTTCCTGTTGCTTACCCTCATCTGTTTCCAAGTAAGATAATTTTCTGAAGATTAGATATGTCTTGGAGGAAATGAAGGACACTGCTTGCATGATGACAACATCTGTTTACAACTATTGATGATGATGATGACGATGTAAAGGCAAGGAGACAGCAATGCATGCACGCACATACATGATGGGCTTCTTTTAGTCTCCATCAACCGAATCTACTCACAAGGCTTCAATCACCCACCTATAGTAAAAACACTTGTCCAAGGTGCCAAGCAGCAGGACAGAACCCAGAACAATGTGGTTGGGGAAGCAAACTTCTTCCCATAAATTAATATATTAATTATCATCCATGCCAGCATGGAAAGCGGACGTTAAACGATGATGATTACTATGAACATTCTCCTCCTCCTAATTGCTGCCATCACCATCCTAATCGTCGTCGTCATCGTCATCACCATCATAATCGTTGTTGTCACTACCACCACCATCATTATCACCATACCTCATTTTTTATGTGGTCCAATTACAAAGAGGAAGCCACACAATTAGAAAGTTAACGAATTTACTAAACGAGGGACTCACTGTTCTGTTGTGGCCACTTTGTACATGACTGTGTCTCGAACTGCCTGGAAAATGTTGAGGAAAAACCTGCTGATGCCCTTCGATGTTGAAGGCTGGCGACGGTAGAGAGTCTGCATCCCATTGATGCAAACTTGACGAACTTCCTTTCGAGTGTGTTCTGTGGGACGAAGACAAAATATAACAAACATCGGTTAATGCGAGAAAGCAGACACAGAAGTCTGGTGCAGGCTTCTGCCTGGCTGGCTCCTATCAAACCACATCCAGCCCAAGCCAGTATGGAAGGCAGACATTAAACAATGATCATATATACACACACATATATATATATATATATATCTAAATATATAAAATTCTTAAGGTCCACTTTTTCCATGCTAGTTAGCATGAGTCAGATGGAATTCATAGAGGCAGGTTTTTCTACAGCTGGATACTCTTTCTGTTGCCAATCCTCACCTGTTTCCATCTAAGGTAATATTTCCCCATGACCAGACATGTTTTCAAATGACTCCACTTGTATGACAGAGATGCTTAGTTAAAACCATTACATGATGTTAAGACAAGGAGACACACACACACACACACACACACACACACACAGAAGCTTCTTCCAGTTTCCATCCACCCAAATCCACTGTCAAGGCTCTGGTTGGCTCAAGTCTATATAAGAAAATACCTGTCTGAAGTACCATGCAGTGGGACTGAACCTGAAACCATGTGGATGGGAGGTCAACTTCTGGTTGGTGAACCAGTGCCGCAAAAGAAAAAAAAAACAGATAATAGTTTAAGAATGTGAGGGAATTTACCTGAAACAGTCAAATCAGTTTCCAGAACAAATTTGTACAAAATGAGGATTAAATCTTCAGCAGAGTTGCTTAGCGAACAATCCTGCAAAAAAGAAAGAACAGAAAAATGATCACATACAACAACAACAACAGTAGTAGGAACTATCACAGAATTTGTAATTGTATAAATAGTAGGTGTGGTTGTGTGGTAAGAAGCTTGCTTCCTAACACAACATGGTTCTGGGTTCAGTCCCATCGCCTGACACCTTAGGCAAGTGTCTTCTGCTACAACCTTGATAGATGGAAACTGAAAGAAGCCCATCATATGTGTGTGTGTGTGTGTGTGTGTCATTGTGTACATATTTGTCCCCCACTACCACTTGACACCAGTGTTGGTTTGTGTATGTCCCCATAACTTAGCAGTCCAGCAAAAGAGATGGATAGAAGAAGCACTAGGCATAAAAAAAAGTCTTTTTTATAGCTGGATGCCCTCATCATCATCATCAATACCCTTCCGGCTTAATCCTTTGGCATTCACATTACTCTGTCAAATGTAATGCTTTTTTCATCTGCATTGTTTTGAATCCATCCTGCATCACCTCGTGCTATTGTTTATTTTTTAAGAATGACATTGTAGGGTAAGTGTGAGGGGCTGGATCTGGCCAGTTTGAACATAGAACAGGTAGAACCTTGTGGCCTGACATGGCTGGTAAATTCTCACCTCTAGTCCCTGGAAGAAACTAGCCAACACTTTGGCAACAAACTGCATCGAGAGGTCAGTCTTATGGTTGTCCTTGCACAGTTTTAACTTCTTCAATGTTGAGTGAATGACAAAAAATATCTTTTCAATATATTTCATCTGAAGAAGTGGTTCTGAAACAAAACGAAAAAGAATTTAAAACATTTTTTGCATCCTCTTATTATTTTATAACAAAATTAAATACTCTGATCTTGTTTCAATTTTGATTTCATATTTTAGCACAAGGCCAGCAAGTTCGGGGGAGGGCGTAAGTTGATTATACCGACACCCAGTACATGACTGGTACTTTATTTTATTGACCTTGAAAGGATGGAAGGTAAAGTTAACCTCGATAGAATTTGAACTCAGATCATAAAGACAGATAAAATGCTGCCCCGCATTCTGGTGGTTTTGTCAGCTTGCCGCCTTTTTGTTTCAATAAATTTCGAAAATAATGAAGAAGAATTTAGTAAAACAAAAAGTTTGTATCATAGGACCCGGCCGAGTGGTTTCAAAAGGGTTCAACCTACCTGATTGAGAATTTGATGACAAAGCCACAGTGAGGACAGACCAGTTGTGCTCAACATCGGAAAGTTCAACCCCAGCAGCTGGTGGCACAAGAGCCTGGGCACACACGTCTTCAGTGATGGACACCAGCAGCTCACCAAGAGTAGACGTTTCCAGCCACTTGGATATGGCTGAGACCTTCCGACGCGACGACAGCAGCTCCAGCAAGAACACTTTCAGCAAATGTCTGTCACCGTTGAGATTCTGTTGAAGGAAATGGGAAAATGTCAGAGACAACACCAAAATAGTTTTGAAGGTACATACCCCAGATTATTCTCAAGGACTCAAAAATGTCTCATGGCTTGAGCACAAGACCAAAAGGGACGATTTATGACCTCATTCCACCAATTTCTAATGTTGACAGGATTTGCTAGTCACTGCCATTGTGGACAAAGACCATTCAATTATATTGCGGGTATAACTGGCAGCCCCGTTGGTTATGATGGTGAGGGTTCCAGTTGGTCTGATCAACGGAACAGTCAGTTCATGAAATTAACATACAAGTAGCTGAGCACTCCACAGACACATGAAGGCCACATCAACAGGTGACATTACTAGGAGCTCAGAAGCATTAGACTAAACAATGAGATGATAGCAATGAGTTGAGTGTGTGAGTGCATGTGAAGGAATTTTCTGGAAAAAACGAGTTAACTTACATGGCACAGGTGGTCCAAGAAGGTGACAATATGGCCAGTATCATTAAACAATGGTAACAACATAAAGATGGCATTAAACAGATAGACATCACTTTGTCGTTGTTGTTGCTGCTTTTCAGAATGGTGCATTTTGTGGAGCCAATTTAGAAGCATGTCAGTGGCAAAACTCCTGAAGATATTCCCATCCTCGTGATTGTCTTTCGCAGGACCAAGTTGTTTGATGATGCTTTCTGATGGATAGAGTCGCAGGTATTTGACAAAAAGGTAAAGGCGCCACTCTTCAAGGTTGTCATTGACGAGTGAGAAGGCCTTGTGGATTAATTTTGATATATACTGCTCCTGGAATTGGGTTAGTGATGCAGTGCTGCTAACTGAAGTTGACATGGATCGTTCATCAATGGAGAGGTCCAACATTGGTGAACTTGAGAACTTAACAGAGGATGCCTTACCAGATGGGTTCGTAGGAGATTTCTTTGAGTAAAGCAAAAGTTCGGCAAGTTGAGTGAGTCTCTCTGGTAAATAATTCCTTGAAGAACAGTTTTCTTCGGTCAAGGAATCGATACATTTTAATGTGATCCCTGTGACGCTGGCCCAGCATTTGTGCGCAATGCTGTCGCTGATATCATTGTCAGCGTCCTTCGCAGAGGTGTTCTCTGCACCTGAGGAATGAAGTTCAGTTAAGGAGCTGAGCAGAGTGCCTAGCTGACTGTAAAGGGTAGATTTCGAAAGGGTTCCTCTCCGTTCCACAAGAGATTCTAACAACAAGGGTTCAAGCTGCAACAGTAAAACAGAAATATAATGGTTTTGAATCTTGACACAAGACCAGGAATTTCATGGGGAGGAAGTCGATTAGATTGACCCCAGTGCATAACCGGTACTTATTTTATTGACCCTGAAAGGATGAAAGGCAAAGTTAACCATGGAGGAATTATAAACCCAGAAGAAATGCTGTTAAGACTATTTTCTAGTGTGCAAATGATCCTGCCTAACAAGGACAATTAAGTATTTACATATTTCTTATACACAGGGTACCCAATTCTATTTTCATAGTTTCCCAGATTATTTTGGCTTCATTAGCAATCGCACAGTTATATATAGCTTAAACGAAAGAGAAAAGGATAGACAAAAGATATGGAAGTCAGATCTCTGCAGAAAAATCAAAATATTGTGCTTTGGAAGATCTGTTGTTGTATGGAACAGGGAGATGGACCCTGACTCAAGCAGTTGAGAAGAAACTGGACACTTAAATGCTTAGGGTTGTACGAAACATAAACTGGGGTCAATGCATAACAAATGAAAGTTTAACTGGAAACTTGCTCAAGATAACAACTACAATTGCTCAAAGATGGTTACAATTTGCAGGACATTGCTGGAGAAGTAAGCAGGAAATGATACACAAACTACTGTTGTGGGAACCAGCTTGTGGGAGACACATCAGAGGAAGACCTGCTTGAAGATTCATCGATCAGTTCTCTGAGGATACAAACCTCAGTGAGGGGCAGTAGCCAGGAGCAATGGAAAATAGCGAATTGTGGAGAGACTTTGGCAAGAATGTTCGACCATGGTCACAAGAGGGATAAACTAAAGACCACCAGAAAGAAAGATAGCAAAAACGGATGTGAAAACGGAATGTTAGATTATATATCAAAGCACTAACCTGGTCCATGAATACACGATGACAAGTGTTTAAATCCCCATCTCTCAAGTCCATCTTCACCATGTAGTGGACACATTCCATAAAGGAAGTGACCATGGCTGAACACTCACTACCACTCCGCTGGACACTGTCTTTACAAATGCTGGAAAGGACAATAATGGGAAAAAGAATAACAAAATAGTTATAAGGGTGGAGGGGTCTGATGCAGATCATTAAGTACCAGGCAGCAGTCAAAAGAATTTCATTTCTATTCTATTTCACTATCACAATCTGCAAGGTGTTTTAGCATTATATACATATTAAATAGGCATATGTGCAGGAATGGCCATGTAGATGAGAAGTTCATATATATATATATATATATATATATATATATATATATATACACACACACACACACACAGATAGATAGATAGATAAGTTATAGATTATGCACCTTATTGCATTTTGTTAAGTGTGATTCCCCCACTTCTGTAAAAAAAAGCTATCTTACATGAAAGCATACTGTAGTAAAAAATACAGTTGAAAACCACATTTCTAAGACATATACACACACACATTACACAAATGCACACGACACATGCATAAACACATACAATCCATACACACACATATATATACATACAATACTAACCCAGTTTTGAAGCAGGAGAAGAACTGCTCATAGAATTGTAGAGATTGTCCATTAAAGTCTGTGGGGAATTTGCTGAGTAATGGCAGAATACTAGGACTGATAACTGCAGCGTTTCCATGGCAACCTTCAGTCAGCACATTTCTGAATTTAGGCCACACAGCTTTCGGCACACTTACAAACTGCCAACATTCCTGGAAAATAGAATTACGTTTTATATATATATATATATATATATATGTGTGTGTGTGTGTGATAAAAACGCACACTAAGACACACAGACAGATAAATAACCTGTGAAGTTAGATGAGTAAAACACAGAAAAACAGCACAAAAATATAAAGCAAAATCAATAGCAATCAAAGAATAGGTACAATGAAAATAAATGGAAGGGGACATCTATCACTTACTTGCTTCAGTCACTGGACTGTAGCCATGCTGGAGCACTGCACCTTGAAGGGTTTAGCTGATCAAATCAACCCTGAGCATTTATTTTTCATATTTATTCTATTCTTTTCTCAAGCCACAGTCATGGGGACATAAACAAACCAACACTGGTTGCCAAGTGGTGGAATTACAGATATAAAGATATGCACACAAACATATACACACACACATAAACACACACACGACAGGCTTTTTCAGTTTCTTTCTACCAAATCCACTCACAAGCCTTTTGGTTGGTTCTGGGTCAAAGACATTTGGTTGGTTCTGCAGTCAAAGACATTTGTCCAAGGTGCTACGCAGTGAGACAGAAGAGGATCAAACATTTTAGGTTATACTCTTTATCAAAAAGAAGAGAAAGAAACTGACACAGGGGAGAGGATAAATGATGAAGACGACACTTACTGATGAAATATTGATGAGGGAGAGTACAGCTTCCCAAACCGAGCCACTGACAACGACCTCATTCTCATCGAGGTTTAGTAGAATGCAAGGACTAAGTTTCTTCATATTGTCAATAGCAACATCTGGAAGAACTTGGCAAAGACTGGCCAGGAACAGGTAAGATGAGCTGCGTATCTGCAAGAGAAATTGGAAACAGATCTTGGTTCTTGGAAAACAGAAATCACAAATTTGTATCTATGCATCATCATCATCATCGTTTTAACAGCTATTATTCTCTATTTGCATAGGTTGGATGGAATTTACTGAGGCAGATTTCCTATGGCTGGATGCCCTTCCTGTCACCAACTTCTCGTTTCCAAACAAGGTAATATTTCCCCCATGGCCAGACTTTTTTTTTGTCACAGGAAATGAAGGACATCACTTCTATGACAGCACAGCCACACACATCCTTCAACAAAGGATTCTTTCAGTTTTCATCTACCAAACCCACACACATATAATTCGAAGAGAGTTAGAGGCTGTGAATCCAACTAAGGGATTATATCTATCCAATATACTGCTGGTAGAGCACCCAATTATTAATGCAGTGTTTTTTTCATTGCATGGCAATTACACTACTGAATGTAATAAATGGGTGAGGGTAAAAAGTTGTTTTACCCTTAATTTATATTGCAATAAGAAAATGGTATTTTTATATATGTAAAGCACAATATGTTATACATGTATGTATATTGTTATAATTGTTTTTTTTTTTAAATAGACATAATATGTCTAAAAGTTGATGAATACCACCTCTTGATCCCCTCCATTTTCTTATTGCCATATATATATATATATATATATATATATATATATATATGTATAGTACTTCAACAGCACGCCCTGGAACATTGCCTCACTGACTCTCACTGACTGTAGTATCTCCTCTACTGCAAGAGACCTGTTTCTGTCCCTCTATTGGATTTTAACCTCTCTCACCTGGTGGCACAAAACCACCTCACTCAAAACCACACCTTGTCTCAGTCAAGGGTTCTATTTCTTGCAAGTTACTTGCTGATCTTACAGGTGCCATGTAAAAGCACCCAGCACACTCTCAGAGTGGTTGGCATTAGGAAGGGCATCCAGATGTAGAAATCTGGTCAAAACTGCCATTGGAGCTTGATGCAGTCTTGTGGGTAACTGGACCCACTCAAACTTGTTCAAACCCCAGCATGGGAAACTGACATTACTAATGATGATGGTAACAATGACATCAAGACTGAGATCTGATTCTAAATCAGGAATTACCTCCCTAATTTCTTGAGGACACTGGAAAACATATTCCTTACCGAATTAACTGTCGATTTTGGTAACTTCCAGAATTTTGAAGATTCCAAAAGCTGAGAGATTTTCTCCTTTGATATATTTTTAGAATTATCAGTAAATGCTTTCAGAAGTTTGCAGATGGACAACAGAGATGAAGAAACGACTCTGTGGTATTTGTTTGTTAACTCATCTGGAGACGACACTCTGAAGAGAGACAAAAAAAATATAATAAAACAGTAGGGAAGAAGACATATAAAAGTATAAAAATGAAAGACTAACAAGAGGTGCGTATGCATTTCGGTTAAACTACATGGCACTTTGGGCAAATATTTTTTTTTTATCTTTTTACTATAGCCTGGGAATGGATTTGGTAGGCAGAAAATGAAAGAAACCTATCAGTGCAGGAAAGGCTTTTAAACACAGGCATGGATGTGTGGTTAAGAATTTTGCTTCTCAGCCACATGGTTTTGAGTTCAATCCCAATGTATGGCACCTTGGACAAGTGCCTTGTATCATAGCCCTGGGATGACCAAAGCCTTGTGGGTGGGTTTTGCAGATAAAAACTGAAAACACCTAGTGTGTGTGTGTGTGTGTCCTTGACATCATGTGATAGTTGTAAACAAGCCTCACTGTTATACAGGCAGCATAGTTCATTTGTAATCTCCTCTGAAAATCTGTCCAACCATGGGAAATATTGCTTAGCTTGTAAACAGGTGAGGGTTAGTGACAGGAAGGGTATCCGGTCATAGAAAATCTACCTCAATGAATTCCATCTGACCCATGCAAATATGAGACAGTAAAATGATGATGATGATGCATCATGTGGTAAAGCAACTGTGACACTAGGTCACTAACAAACTGGAAATGCTTAGAATGCTGTTTTTATTGTACACCAATGTTTTCGAACGAATATCCTTATCTTGGGTGTTAGTGTCCTAATATGACTATAATTCAAGAGAACTCCAATGCACAGCTTTCAAAATATTTTGCTTTTAACCCTTTTTTCCTTTACAAAAAATTGGAATACTAAATTAAGGGCTTCTTTCAGTTTCTGTCTCCCAAATTTGCTCACAAGGCATTGGTCACTTGCTCAAGGTGCCATGCAGTAGGACTGAACCTTAGACCACATGGTCAAGAAGCAAGCTTCTTAGCTACACAGCCATACTGGCACCTACAGTCACACTAATGGGGTTCCTCTTGAAATTTTGTGGGAAATTCACAAGCAACAGGGGTAAGGGTTCCAAGGCCCTGACATTGAAAGAAGGAAGGGCTGTGCATAGAAAGAATTAGTGCAAAGCTTGGGGTGGGCGACACAATAAGGCTGATGGGACGAGGAAGAAAGCCGAGTCGGGGATACCTGATATATTAAGGTAGAAAATGACTACTTACTTAGGGTCACTAAGTGTTTCAGGTTTTTGGTTGAGTAAATTATCAATTGTGAACTGGGAAAAAGAAAAAACAAACAAAACATTTTTAATAAACTTCACAGGGTGTGTGAGTGTTTATACAGTCTAAACTGACAGAATAGTTTGGCTGGATATGGCTGGTTCAAAAGTTAATCTTAAGGATACACATATTTTTATAATACTTACATCCAATATGGCTTCTTGGCAAAAGCTCAACGCTTGAGCTTGTTTTGCTGCAGGAAATGCAATATTGAAGGCCTGTTGTGCAGCAGTTGCAACTGTTGGATAGGGATCACACATACCAAGCAACCAGCTTGCCATTAGCTTCTTGAGATGCGGTGCCAACTCCCGGTGTAAAGAACCAGCCAAGACCGCCATGGACTGCTGGGCAGCTTCACGTACCCTGTGGTTGTCATCCTACAAGAAATAAAGAAGGGTAAGTCGGGTGAAGGAAATAGTTTAGACAGTCTTGGAGAGGGTAAAAAGAAAAAGAGAGACACATCTATCCTCACTCCAAGACACCTACCCTCACTACAGGCCATCTACCTTCACTACCACAAACATTATAGTCACTCCTGGCCCCTACATTAACCATACAGTCACTGCAAGTCCCTACAAACACTCACCAAACAACCACATTACTGTCATTAACAAATACACAATACAGTTAGTAAAAGTCTCTTGTAAACTGTTTGGGATTTGCAGTTTAGATATTTCATAATTTGTGTCTCTGAGTGTTGAGTCCATCATAAAAGAATGACACCCCCCACCACCACCACCACTTCAACAATCATCTTCACTGCTCCCTCTTCAAAAGAATACAGAAATAAAAAGTAAAACAAAAAACAGCATGGGTTACCATTGATATTTTGGAGTAGATTCGGGGCCAATATGGAAGTACTGCTTTAGCATCTTTGCATTCCTTGTCTTTGATCAAAGCATTGAACTCTTGTAATGCCTGAAAGGAAGAACAGAAATGAAAACCCAGAAACTAAACACAACGAGTATTTGGTAATCTTAGTTTGGTTAAAATTCAGAATGCATTACAAGAAGACACTATCAGCTGATGTGCCTTACAACAGAGTTAAGAAACACACAAGGATAAAAAAGGCAGTGGCCTCAGCTATGATTATTAAGACACAAACAAACTAAATAGATCAGGAACTACATTGAAATACAGATAAACTAGCAGAGGCACCGGGCATTGCCTGAGAATGAAATTTTTCCTGATATATTGGAAGAAAAAAGCAAAATATGTTGTATCAATATTTTTTAATTTTAATAAAAAAAATAAAATGAAGACCCTATTATTTGTCCGAAGTGGAATTATTCATGCATCACAAGTATGGAAGTAATTGGTGAAGCCGTTATCACGTGAAAAGCAAACATACACACACACATCTTTATTTTACATATTAGATTTACCTTGATTTTAGTGATGCTGTCTTTCTTGGAGAGCTTCCTGAGGACCAAACGCAAGTCCGCATCGAGGGCCGCATCAGCAGAGTGATCCAGATCCACGACAGGTACATAACCCATATCTGCTGTGGTGGATCCGAAGCCAATGAAACCTTGAGTTGTTGTTCCAGATTCACTGAGGAGTTGAGCTGCTTGGCTGCTGTTTGAAGGCTGCAGTGGTGCAGAAGAGGACGAGTATCAGTCTATCATATTCTTTTACTTGTTTCAATCTGTGGCCATGCTGGGGCGCTGGCATGAAGAATTTTTAGTCAAACGAACTGACCCCAGGACTTATAATTTTTTTTTTAGCACGGTACTTATTCTATTGGTTGAACCACTAACTTACAGCGACATAAACACACCAACACCGGTCGTCAAGCGATGGTGAAGGACAAACATTGATGCAAACACACACAGATATATATATATATATATATATATATATATATATATACATACACACACACACGAGCTTCTATTCACTTTCTATTACGCAAATCCACTCACAAGGTTTTGGTTGGGCCAAGGCTTTAGTCCAGTGGTTCCCAACCTTTTCACCACCAAGGACCCCTTTTATTTAAATGAGTTTTCCCATGGACCCCCAGGGTCATTGAAAGGTCTGTTAACTTAGGGGTTACTGGCATCGGCCACATTTGGATGGTGCTTTTTATGTGCCACTGGCACAGAGCCAGTCAGTTGGCATGGTTGTGTAGTAAGAAGTTTGCTTCTAGGTTCATGCCCCCACTGTGTGGCCTCTCGGCACGTATCTCCTATTGCCTCAGGTTGACCTAAGCCTTGTGAGTGGATTTGATAGACAGAAACTGAAAGAAGCCCATCGTGTGTGTGTCGTTGTCCCCCACCATCGCTTGACAAGACAAGTGTTGATATGTTTGTGCCTCCATATCTTAGAAGTTCAGCAAAAGAGACCAGGCTTTAAACGATGAGGTCGATTCTTCAAGGCCTCAGTCTAATGACCAAAACAAGCAATGGAAACAAAAGAAATATATATACATATAGCTCCGAGGAAGTTGTAAGATGTTGCACAAGCACTCAGCTCCGAGTGCAAGCTTCTTATGCTAGAAACAGCAGTAACCTAATGGAAGGTGATCATATAACTTCTGTTCTTCTATGCTCCGTACTTTCCGGACTATTTCATACCACCCAAACGGGACTTTTCTTAAAAACATTTTCTTTTAACAAAATGTTCGTTATCATGGGTGTAAGTGCATGACTATCATAAAATTTGGAAGCAAGAAAAAAAAAAAGATGTAAGAATTTAATCGTAATTTATATCTTCGAAAACTTATCTCCGGGAAATCTCGCAAAAACAATTACGCATTTAACAAAGTCCGAGGTGAAGCGGAAGTGGGGGGGGGGGAGAATGATCCTCTGAGAGAAAAGAAAATGTTTCTTTCAAGTTTCATTAAAATTAAATATTAATCTTTAAGAAAGTTATCGGAAAGCAAAGTCTTGATTGGTGAAGGACATACTTTAGTAGTTGTGGCTTAAATACAATAAGCTGGTCACGGTTGGAAAGTCAGTCTTTTAATCATGATAAATCTTGACCAGGGGTTAAAAAAAAAAAAAAAACATCGACAACTGTCATTGAATCAGCACAGAGTCACTCGAACCAACAATAGGATTTCCATACGGTCGCTCAGCCTGCCAGAAATAGTAGCCAATAACACTCAAATGACACTTTAGTGGTTTTAGAAAAGAAAGACAGGTTGGATAACGTGGAGATTGGTGCAATGTGTCTGAGTAAAAGACGTGACACTCGTGGCTGGAACGTCTTGGACCATAGGTCTGTTGTTTATATCAGGGCTGACATATGGTTAAACAAAGATAACAACAACATTTGATGGGGGTAAATAAATCGGGGACAGAGATAAAGAAAACTACTCACGCGAACGTTGCCTTTGGTTCTCTGTGACTGTTTCTTGTTTGGACGACCAGGCATGTTTGTTGCTCGTCGCTAATGAAAACTTATAACTTTATTTAAATACAACAGTGGTGTTGTGAAATGTATAAATAGTTTTTTAAAAAAATGACGGTGAAGTCAAGAAATACCAGCTGGAACTAAAGCAGAACTTGGTCCCAAACTTCAGCATGAGCCGACGCAATGGTGGACGTCAAGTTGTTACAAGACGTGACGTCAGACATGACCGGTGCAGGCCGGGATAGAGTCTCTCGTTTGCATAACTTCCGTTTTATTTATTTATTTATTTATTTTTCTGGCGTTGTTGTTTCACCATTGTCACCATCCAGTTGATCTATGTCGACATACAATGCGAGAATTGTGTAACTGCGCGATTATTTCATCATCACAAAGTAATCTAGTAGAGGGTGGGGTAAAGTAGAGTCTTATGCTGCTAATATCAGACAATGTCCGATAGTTTTATTTATCTATTTCTATTATAAAGTGCTTCTTCGTTTCTAGAACCCCATCAAAATGAAAAGTATTTTTTACTTAGTCAAAAGAAAATGTTTCCCCACAGTAGCATAGTCGGTGGAGGCGATAGGGCAGTCCACCCCAGGCGGCACTTTTGGATCTTCTGTATAAACCCGAATAAGGTGCTGCAAGTAATAGTGGTGGTGGTGGTGGTGGCTGTGAACTCGGGGCTGCTCCAGGTGAGACACACGCTCTCGAGACGCAACTTGTCAGCCAGGGCGCAAAGTGAAAATGTTTTTCATGGGCTAAATGTGAAAGGTTTCTTCTTTTTCTTCTTATTATTATTAAAGCATAAAGGCAGAGACTTTCCTCTTTGGTGGAGTTCTCATCGACTTTTTCAAGTTTCACTTGAAAAGGAAAGTGAGGAGGGAGAAGGAGGTGCTGTCCTACAGTGGATTTATTAAAAGGCGAGTGAAAGTTGCGAAAATGGCAAAAGTGAATGGTACCACTCTAAGGGATTGAAGAGAGCATTTGCCCTTGATGTTCAGGGAGATGTTGGACGGTAGGGTTCCTCGATTATCCCTAGAGGTCCTTCTGTGTCAGGAGGTCCACATTACTATCCTCATTCTCCCCGCTTCCTTTTAATTTATTTTTTAAATTTCATTTTATTTTTACTATGCTATCCTATGTATCCTTCCTTTCTCTGTCTTATTGTATACTTTCTACAAATTTACATATTTTTTTCTTTCGTTTTATTATATGTAAACTTCCACATTTGATGTCTGTCTCTGTTCTGTCCCCCTCATCCTTCGCCCTGGTGGCAAATAAAGGAAATTATCATCATCATCG
This sequence comes from Octopus bimaculoides, assembly GCF_046866305.1. Lineage (NCBI taxonomy): Eukaryota > Metazoa > Mollusca > Cephalopoda > Octopoda > Octopodidae > Octopus > Octopus bimaculoides. The sequence continues at coordinate 38,512,661 of NC_142948.1, read as the reverse complement.
TCGTTATTATTATCATTATTATTATTTTCTCTTTATCACAGGTTTTGTTGGGGCTCCTGGAGTCCTGCATGCGTAGCGGGCTTACTACCTGCAGCCTACGGTACCATGCTGTTCTTTGTTTTCAGCCATCCAATACTTTCCTGATTATTCTGGCCGTGCGACGAAAATATTTTGACAAATTAAATTTAAATGTTGAATTGAATCTAACGGTCTTTGTGCGGTAGTTTAAATGGCTTATGAACACCTTCCACGCTGCAGTTGTGATAAAGAAAAATAAGCCATCAAGTAGTTACGCAAACAGAGAGAGAGAGAGTGTGTGCGTGCGTGCGTGCGCGATAGAATAATAAAGGGGAACAACTTTGGCAGGCGCGGTGGTGTGATTAAGAAGTTAGATCTCTTTGTATTCCTCCAGGAATTCCGATTTTGGTCCTTCTATTCGATATCTACGAGCATTTATGCTGCCATTTAATTCTCATCAAAATTTCCTGTCAGCAACAAAAAAAATAATAAATTGGTGAATTTTTACAATTACACCCGTTTCACAAGACAGGTGTAACAGTAAATATATTATAGTAATAATATGTATGCATGCAGGTATGTGGAACCCGGAACCATGTTGGCTCTTCAACAACACAGTTCCGGTTTCAATCCCACTGCGTGGTACCTTGAGCAAGTGTCTTCTACTGTAGCCACGAACCGACCAAAGCTTTCGCGAGTGGCTTCTGGTAGACACAAACTAAAAGGAGCTTGTCGTGTGAGTGTGGATTTTCTTGTCTTAATTAAATTCACCCTGGAGGGAAGGAGCTGGCTTTTAATAAAGATAGCAGATAACAAAAACAATGTCACATTTTAAACTTGAGAAAAGTCTTGTATATTTTTTACTGTTCCACTTACAGATTGTATCTATAATGAGTGTTTGTCTGTCTCCTGGCCTTTACATATGTATATACACACGCACTTATATACCCATACATATACACATATATTCATACACATGCAGACATATATTTATTCACACACACACACATGAACATGCATGGACTAGCGTAGCTAGAGTGTGCCACCCAGGGTGGACCTTTCATTTGCCGCCCCCAGACCCCCATAAAACCACATATTGCCTACAGCAAACCCCAAAGCGGTGCCCTTTTAAAAGTGCCACATACCCTGAACATGGTTCTCAGGGTTATTCTGCACGACATACTGTATGTGGCAAGGTTGGCCCTTTGAATGGACTGGAGCAACATGAAACAAAGTGAGAGTATGTTGTCAACTTAATGTGACAGTCCCTTGAAAGGGAAGAATGCTACTTTTATTTAGCCCTTGCAAACACCGTTTCCTGTTGGCCTTGACACATTTCCCGTGTCCTTATGTTTTCATAGGGGAGATAAGCACCTCCACCCAGCAAAGCCAGCATCCAGAGACTAGTTTCAGAGTCATTGCTCATTATCAGTCTGGAGCAGCATGGCTTGCTAGCTGCCGATGCCTATCTGCCTTTGAAAACATATTTCAAGTGAAATACATTCACTGATTTTTGAAAATAGAAATAAAGTGTCTTGCTCAAGGACACAACATGCCACCAGGAATCGACAACCTTACAATTCTGAGCCAAATCCCCTAATCACTAAACCAAACACACACACACACACAATGTAGATAAAACAAGAAGCAAGTCAAAAGTGGCAAATGAAGAGGAAAGAAGATGAAGGTAAAAAAGAAATACAAAACAGCAATATCGAAAGTAGAAGTAGATTTTCTTTTTTATTAGTCATTAATCATTATTCAGGATACACATCAGGTGGATGTTGATAGGACAGAGTGGCAAAAAAAAAAAAAATTTCTTATTGAGCTTGAACCTAAAACTACGGATTTGCAATTCAGTGATAAACTTATTTTAATTCTGTGTCTGCATGACAAACATGAATAATAATAATAATAATCCTTTCTACTATAGGCACAAAGCCTGAAATTTGTGGGGAGGGGAATACGCGATTACATTGACTCCAGTGCATAACTGGTACCTATTTAATTGACCCTGAAAGGATGAAAGGCAAAGTCGACCTTGGTGGAATTTAAACTCAGAACATAAAGACAGATGAAATACTGCTAAGCATTTCACCTGGTGTGCTAACGATTCTGCCAGTTAGCCACCTTAATAATAATAATAATGATTATGATGATAATAATGATTATGATGATAATAATGATAAGGCTGTAGTAGAAGACACTTGCCCAAGGTGCCACACAGTGGGACTGAACCCAGAACCATGTGGTTGGGAAGCAAGCTACTTACCACACAGCCACACCTGCACCTATGTATGTATATCTATCTATGTGTATGTGTGTGTCTTTCTCTCCGTGTTTGTTCCCCACCACCAACACCACCACCATCATCACTACCACTTGACAACCAGTGTTGGTGTGCTTACATCCCTGTAACTTGGCAGTTTGGCAAAAGAAACTGATAGAATAAATACCAGGCTTAAAAAATAGGTTGATTCATTTAACTAAAACATCTAGGTGGTGCCCCAGCATGGCCACAGTCTAATGAATGAGACAAGTAAAAGATAAACACAATCCAGATGAAGTGATGATTGCAGTGGAGACAGGCTCAAGCAAAAATGATAAAATATTCTTTTCTACTCTAGGCACAATGCCCAAATTTTAGATTGACCCCCAGTACGCAACTGGTACTTAATTTATCGACCCTGAAAGGATGAGAGGCAGAGTTGACCTGAGCGGAATTTGAACTCAGAATGTAAAGGCAGATGAAATATCGCTAAGCATTTTGCCTTGTGTCTATAGCAGAAAGGATTATTATTATTATTATTATTATTATTATCATTATTATTATTATTGTTATTATGAAAGTGGTATTTCAGCAGAAACATTAGAACACAAGAAAATAAAAGGGGTTTTGCAGTGTTTGTTTTCATCATCGTCCCTATGTTGTTTTTTTTTGTTTTTTTTTCATGTTTAGAATTCAAATGAAACCCAAGACAGCTTTACCTTCCATTCTTTTCTAGTGTGGTGGTGGTGGTTGATAAGATAAAACAGTAGTCATATAATTGACTAACTTCCATTCTTTAAAACTTACAGTCTTGCATCTAAAGCATCAGCATCACCAACACCATCATCATCAACAATTTCAAGGCAACCATCATTGTCATCATCATCATCATAATCATCGTCGTCATTGTTGTTGTCATTCTTATTATATATGAGGTATAACAGTGATAGAGCTGTGTGTGCATGTGTTTATTTGTGTGTGTGTGTATGTGCTGTGCCTGTGTGTGTGTGTGCCTGTGTGTGCATGCATGTGTGTGTGTGTGTGTGTGCGTGTGTGCAGGTCAGCAGTGTAGTTGTTTAACCTTCTTCTGCATTCGTACAATAACCGGCAGCCAAGAAGAAAGTCGATGCCGAAATCGAGGACAAGATGTAACACGCATACATCGTTAATTCGTTTGTGCCGTAGATAAATATTCCAGTCAGTATTGCAAATCCTGGAAATAAAAGAATAAATAAACAGACCACATCATCATCATCGTCATCATCATTGTCGTCATCATCATCAACAACAGTAGAAGTGGAAAGCTGGTAGAATGATAGCATCTGTCTTTATGTTCTGAGTTCAAATTCCACTGAGGTCACCTTTGCCTTTCATTCTTTCAGGGGTTGATAAATTAAGTACCAGTTACGTACTGAGGCTGATGTAATCTACTAGTCCCCTCTCCCAAAATTTCAGGCCTTGTGCCTTTAGTAAAAAAGATTATTATTATTATTATTATTATCATCATTAAGGTGGAATGCTGGCAGAATTGTTAGCATGCTGGGCAAAGTGCTTAGTGGTATTTTGTCCATCGCTACGTTCTGAGTTCAAATCCCGCCAAGGTTGACTTTGCCTTTCATCCTTTCAGGGTCAATAAATTAAGTACCAGTTGAGTACAGGGGGTTGGGTGCAACTGACTCATCCCCTCCCCCATAGTTGCTGCCCTTGTGAAAAAATTTGAAACCATTATTATTATCATTGTTATTATTAATCTGCTTGTTGCTGTCTTCTCATATATATATATATATATATATATATATATATATGGTGGTTGTCTACTCCTTACACAGAGTTTGACCACCTCCTGCACCTACACCTTAGCCCTTTCATGGCGTCTGATGTGGCTTTTTAAACCAGACAGTGTTTTGAAAAAACACCCACACAGATTGCACCTCTGATTTGCACTACCAATACCTGCAAGTAAGTTCTGCTCATTGTGGATCCTAACATGTCTTTTAAGACCCCCATTGGATTTGCAAACCCTCTGGCACACACCACATTCAAACGTGTGCACAGACATATAATCAGAATAGCTGGGTGAGGTTTGTTTTCCATGGGTTCGCAGGTGAGATTTGAGGCCAGCCAAGGACAGACATGGTCTGTCACAGATTGTGCACACAAAAAAATATATATATATGTATGTATATATATATATATACATACATATATATGTATATACACACATACACATACACATATGTATAAATAAAAGCACTCGGTCCACTCCGTGGAGTGGTTGGTGTCAGGAAGGGTGTCCGGGCGAAATGCATTGCCAGATCAAACACTGAAGCCTGGTGCAGTCTTCTGCTAAGTCACCTCCTGTCAAACCATCCAACCCATGCCAGCATGGAAAGTGGATGTTAAATAGTGAAGATGATGATGATGATGACGATGACGAAGTGTGTATAGACGTAGGCATGTATGTGTGTATGTATGCATAGTCATCCGACTTACCTGTAAATAAACAAAGGCATACAAGCCCAATTTGCAAATGTACAATCTCAACATTCGTATAAAACTTCAGAATTAAGAGTATAGAAACAGCTGTGGCAGAAATCAGTCCCAGCACTTCCATGCTCAGGAAACCCCTGAAAGCCGCTGCAAAACAGAGAAAACAATAGAAAACAATATGTGGCGTCCCCTAGTGATTTTGTTAGTGCAAGGGAGATAACTATTTCTTCATTATATTTGGAAGGATTAGAAGTTTTAATTTGAAATTAAGGAATAAAGAAGAAGATGCATAACGAGTTGTGTTTTGTAAGGGAAGCTGGTCATGAAGCATACATTTTAACAGATGTACTTGTAGCAGGGATGTTGGTGGAGTCAGAGTCCCAGACAACTCTCCACCTAGGAACTGAACTCAGAACCAGTGTGTGTATGTGAAAGTAATTGTACACATGGAAAGAGGTTCTTGTCAGGAATTGTTGATGTCAGCAAGCAACTAATCTTTCAGATCCCTGATAAACACATTACAAACTTGTTATTTTCAGTATCTGGGAAGATTGGTGAAGCTGTTGTAAACCATTTGTGACATAAACAACTTATTAGAATGCTATTAATAATTTTGTCTTTGGTGTGTTTTCTTTGATAGACCCTTTGGTTTATATAGATGGTTTTCCTCATATCTGACAAGCAGTTGTAACACAGCTAAGGTTAATTGTTGCTTCAGACCAGGAAAATCCATAAAAAATAAGTGCTTTAACCTTTGTTTCAATTGATTTTTAAAATTATGAAGAATTTAGTTAAAATAACTATTATTATTGAACTGGTATATGAAACAAATTTAACATGAAATTTTGAAGGAAGGTTATAAGTTAGATCTCTTTAAACCAGAAAATGTGTATCATAGAATCAGGAGTTTGTTGGTCAAGTTGGTATCAGAAGACAAATGATGTACCAATCCTAATTTTCTTACATAGGAGAGTTCTATCAAAGTTGTTGACTTCAATTACTGTGAAGATTAACACATTTTATGCCCAGCCATCTGAACCTGGCATTGGTTCCAAGACAGAAACTATTTTAAAGTGATCTAAATTAAAATACGCTGTCAAAATTCCATGTTCGTTTATATTCCAAAGCAACAGCTTAATAATGACAAATTTATTTCGCTAAATTCTTCATTATTTTCAAAATTAGCTGAAACAACATCAGTGAATTTCAGCAGAAATAAAATATGAAAAGAGTTAAAGATCTCCCTCAGACCAGAAAATTCTGTACGACAAGTGCTTTAACCCTTTTGTTAACATATTTCTGTTGAAATATACTGCCGTTGTTTTAATTAATTTTGAAAATAATAAAGAATTTACCAGATCCACTCACAAGGCTTTGGTTAGCCCAATGCCATAGTAGCCAGGGCTGGTCCTAGAGTTGCTGGCACCCCAAACAAGCTGAATGTGGCATGTACAAGCTGATGGTCATGGGAAATTTCCTTGTTTTTGTCATGCCTTGTTTGGCATCCCCTAGCACATGGCACCCCAGGCAACTTTAACAAAAAAAAAAAAAGCAAAAAACTTTTATGGACCACCAAGAGTCGAACCTCTTAAGTAAAACATATGGGATGGTCACCACTGGTACATCAAGGATATAAGTCTACTGGAAAAGGGGCTGAACTTTAGCTTAAAGACCAAGATGACAGCAAATCATATATTGTTACGAAACCAAACGACTGAACGTCTACGTGGTCAGTATAGACTGCTAGAAATAGCAACCAAATTTCCATCGAATTACTGTTTGCTTTTGAAAGAAGAAACAATGGAAGAATACATTGCATGACATAGTTGTGAATGAGAGAGAGAGAGAAGGAGGAAGAAAGAATGAGAGAGAATGAAAGAAAGAAGGTGAAAAAAAGTAAGAAAGAAAAAGAGGGAAAGAAAAAGAAACGGTTCAGAAAGATCCAATGGGAAGAGAAAGATAGAGTCAGAAGGAAAATCAGAAAGAAAGGAAAAAAGTAAGATAAACGTCTTTTGTGGGGTGTTTTGGGTAAGAGGAGCAGAGCTTGGCCCAAGAGGCAAGTGTAAGTAATGAAATAACGTTTTCAAATTTTGACACAGAGCCAGCAGTTCTTGAAGGGATCGATTGAGCACTGGGGTCAACTGGTACTTAATTAATCGACCACACCCACTGCTCCTGAAAGGATGAAAGAATAAAGTCGACCTCTGCGGAATTTGAACTCAGAACACAAAGCCAGACGAAATGCCACGACGCATTTTGTCCGGCGTGCTAACGATTCTGCCAGACAGCCGCCTTAGGATGCAAGGAAATAATCGCAGGAAACGGATTTGTTTTTTTGTCACTTTTGTACCTGAAACGTATTCGTATTCGTGACACTCTTCTTCGGTACAGATCCGCCAAAGGCCTTCACTTCCTTTCTCATATTTATACCAATACGGAAGAGACACTGATAACAAATGAAACACCGTGATAGTTATAGAGAGAACAACAAGCACATCGGTTTTTAGGTTCCGTTCCATTATTTTGAAAGTCTTTTGCAGGGAGTTTTGGGGTTCTTCTGAGTGTTTTTACTTGTTGAGGCTTCAAGCTTTTGGTGTGAAAGCTTGGAAAGAATTCGGAAGTTTTCAAGGTTTCGAAAGTTTCACTTTTGAACGCCGTTCTTCTTGGATTGCTTGAACACACGTGGCATCGATGATACTCGTGTGTGTGTGTAAACATATACTTACAAATATATATACCAACACATACACACATACATGCATAAGTACATACACACACTTTCATATACATAAACTTATATTCATGCATGCCTATGTTCGTACATAAATACGTACACATACATACATGTATACACACACACATACATACGTAGATATACATACATGCACACATACATTCTTATACACATATACATAAATACCTAAACGTGTATACAATGCACTTACATACACACATGCATTCTTACATATATATATATATACGGTTCAGTCGAACAAATATTTATATTGATAAAATTTAGGTCAATATACAGTTTGAGATCGGTTAACAAAAACAAACAAAAAAAAACAGTGTATTAGGTGTAAACAAATATGTAGAAAACGAATATGAAAAAAACTGTGCAAACGAACGGGAGGTGGGGGTTCCAGATCCCAGTAATGAACTCATTTGCGTACAGCTAATCAGAGCTCACCTTGACCTTGTCAAGTTAACAACACACTCTACCAAGTAAACTCAAGACGAAGAGCGGTGTTTTAAGTCGACCGAGGGCCAAGTTAAGCCTGATTTTAGAAGGAGACGAGTAATTCGATAGATTTGCATCTATACCTATTATCGGATTTTGTTAGGGTCCCATACGGTAAAGATGTGGATGGGAACAAATAACTACGCAGAGGCAGCCATGGTTGAAACAAGAACAAGAACAACAAGCATTATCAAAAGAGAAAAGGAACAATGGTCATTCCTTACCCAAGTGACCGTATCTTATCGCCCATCACCTGTTATGCGCCGCTCATAAGTTAGTTTGATTGCTGAGCTCTGATTGGCTGTATGCAAATGACGTCCGGAACTCCCGTCGGCAAAAAAATTTCGCGAACGCGGTGGGGGTGGGCTTGAAGGGACTTTCAGAAAATTCACAAGATCAGGAAAATGGATATTTATTGATGAAGCACCATGGAAATACCGTTCAAATGGCACAATTTACGATTATAAAGCATTTCAGGGAAAATGTTTTCCGGAGTCGGGGAGAGGACTGTCAGAAAATACTCACCATCCGTTTTTTTTTCTTCCCTCATAACTTTCAGGAAAATGGATATCTTTTAATGAAATTTTACAGAAACACCTTTCAAACGACATAGATTACGACTGTCTCTACGCGTGATCTAAAGGCAGTGTTGGCCAAGTGGCAGTATGTTTCTGAATTTGTAGAGAGTATCATCCTGAAACAGTACGTACAGGTCGTGCAACTCCTTTATTTAATGACATTACTCCGGCACATCTTCGTAACGTTTTGAAAGGCAGGAAAAAGCAGACTTCTCTTGACCTGTAAAAAGAAAGTGTGTCCAAAAAGCCTAAATTAAGCGAAGTGAGAGAGAAAACGCCAGAAATTGTTCTTCCTGAAGTCTTAATGGAAGGAAATTCTCCTTCCAAACAATAATCCTCCTGCTCAATCGTCTTCCTCGTGTACAAATCGTCCCATCTTTAAAGTAATTCAATTAATAAAACCAGTTTACATATTTCTTATGCATCCTTTTATATATATATATATATATAATTGTCATTTTACTTGTAACTACTTGTTTAGTCGACCCCGAAAGGATTAAAGGCAAAGTCGACCTCGGCGGAATTTGAACTCAGAACGTAACGGCAGACGGAATACCGCTAAGCGTTTCGCCCGGCGTGCTAACGATTCTGCCAGCTCGCCGCTTTGTATATCACATAATATTAACAGACAACACAAGTTTACTGATGATAAATTTAAATTTTAAGGAAATGCGAATAGCTGCTATACAATATTAAAGTCTATAATATTTATACTGCATTTTTCTTAATGATATATTAATACAAATAATTTGTGCCGCCCAGAGCGGACCGGCTTCCCCGCCTCCCTTTTGGTACGTCACTGGTACGTAGTAATAATGTATAGATGTGATATGTATGCACGTGCACACATCACACGCTTATAGATGTATGTGTGTATGTGGTATGTGTGCACGTGCGCACAAACGTATCAATGACTTGTGCGTGTGTTCTAGCGTCGTGTCGAGCAATCCAGAGGAACGGCGTTCAAAAGATTGAAACATTCAAGCAAAAAAAAAAACAACAAACAAAGAAAAAACAATTAGGAGCATCAAACGACGAGGGAGAAAGCAAAACAAAAAGGACATTAAAAATAATGGGAAACACTTTGAAATCCAGTATCATGGTCCTCTCCGTCCTTCTTGCTGTCTTGTTACAAATCATATCGTTGGTATTACCGTACTGGGAGAAGATCGGCAATAATTACGCAGGACTCTGGATTATTTGTGACGAAGTAGAATGTCATACTAAAAGCAAAGGCTTAGGTAAAAACAAAACAACACAATTAACAAATTCTCTGATTCCTTATTCATTGTGTTATATTGTTGTTCAGTGAGAGATCGAACTTGATCCAGCCGTGACTATCTCAGTCTACTTAAACTATTTGTTTGATTTTTTTAAGATGTTCATCTAAAACTATAATTATTTGATATGATCTTCGTCTCTCTCTCTTTAAATTGGGTGTGATTCAATGGAGATTTGGCTGTTATTTTTAGCAGGTCTATACCGACCATCTAGACTAGTGGTTCTCAGTCAGGGCCCATATATGATTTTAGGGGATTCATGCAACATTATAGTAAATTGGGGATCTGCAATAGTATTTTAAGGGCCCCTGAAAAAAAGTGTCGCTTTAGATGTATCTCGTATTGGTATTTATTACAAGAAACAACAAAGTCCCTTTCTCTAACATTTCACAGAGTTCAACCTACACAAGTAAATGAGGGAAAAACAAAATAGGGGTCTTGAAAGAAGATTCTATAAAACTAGTTTTTAAACATCGAATGGCTGTGAAGGTCCACTGGAATAAAATAGTAATCAAAGGAAGAAAATGGTTGAGAATTCCTGCTCTAGACACAGACGTTCCATCGCTACTTTGATGTGTTGTTGTTGTTATTGGTGGTGGTGGTGGTGGTGATAGATAGATAGATAGATAGATAGGTAGACGGACAGAGAGACAGGCAGACAGACACACACACACATGCATATATACACACATTCACACACTTTATGCACACATATATGTGAGTGTATATATGTGTGCTTGTGTGTGCATGCATGTTAGGAAAATATACACAGGTTAACTGTTGTTAGGCAGATTAATAGTCTCACTGACTCAGTTGTTAATATATGTGTATATATGCATGTGTGTGTGTCATCATCATCATCATCATCATCATACAAGTTATCAGTTCATCAGTAGACGAATAATTTTGCAAAGATTGATTGTTGCTCTTCATAGACACTCCATTCATCACATTCCACAAGAACGTTAACCCCCTTTTTCTAAGCAAAAATCATGTCTAAAACTAGGAACATGAACCCTTTAACCATGAAATTGAATCTCCTGGTTATTCCAGTAATGATGTTAAATAATAACCAAAAAATAGAATTGGGATTTTCTGCAAGTTAATAAAGCTGGTGAATTCTCATCAGTATCATCATCATCATCATCATTGTTGTCATTTGACGTCCCTTTTTTCTCTGCTGGAATGGGCTGAAGAGTTCATCAGGAGCTGGCAAGCAAGAAGATTGAACCAATCTTTATTCTATACTTTGGCATCGTTTCTACAGTTGGATGGTCTTCTAAATGTCAACTACTTTACAAAAGGATGAACAGTATAATTGATCTTGATGGAATTTGAACTCAGAGTGTAAAGACAGGCGAAATGTCACTAAGCATCTTGCCTAGAGTGCTAACCATTCTGCCAGCTCTCACTGGCATCAGATCAGGTCAAACTGTCTGGTCCATGCCAGCATGAAACAGCACGGACATTCATTGATGATGATGATGATGATGATGATGGCAGCAGTGGTGGTAGGGTTGTTGGTGATGATGACAAAAATGATGACCACAACGATGAAGATGACAATGACAATGATGATGTTGCTGCTGCTGCATCTGTTGGTGTTGGTAGTGATGACAACAAAGATGAGGGGGATATGAAGGTGATAATGATGATGATGCTGATGATAAAATTCATGATGATGATGATGATAATGAGGATTTATTGTCTTTTCTTTTTTTTTTTTTTTCCCTAGCTCATTTGACAGCTTTCCAGTTCTTGGAAGTCACTGGGATGTTCCTGGCAGCCATTGCTTGTGCCGTTTTGTCCTTGGGTAGTTACAACTTTATTTCAATAGAAAAATTGATTTTAATTCTTGTAACTCTTTTCATTTTGGCAGGTAAGTCGAGTCAATTACATAGGTGTCCATAAAGTCATTAGACAAACAGAAAAAAAATTATGAAAATTACAACATCAATTGCGGTCATAAACATATAATGTTAATAAAACTATTGCCACGTGGAAGGTGTTTATAAGCCATTAAAAAAACACACACAAAAAGAACAAAACCATTAGATTCACTTCAACATTTAAATTCAATTTGTGTCGAAATATTTTCGTTGCTTTGAAACCATGACCTCTTCACCGACAAAATTTCGTGCTGCATCATTTTTAAATGGCTTATAAACATCTTCCACGCTGCAATTGTTTTTGTTTCAGCTGACAATCTCAGATCAAGTCACTTGCTATGCAAGTACATCTCCGTAATTAATAAAACTATTAAAATTATTAAAAAACCTTAATAATAAAACTAGTAATACGCACAAAAGTTTAGATGTCACTTCTAAATATTTTGGTAATGACTTTTTGAAATTGTTTAAGGGTTTTGTGGACAGCCTGTACATCCATACAAAAGATAGATGTACAGCATCCGTACATATCCGGAGGCTGTGTGGCGGAGACGCTTGCTTCTCAGCCACATGACGGTCGTTCTAGTGTCATTGCATGGCACCTTGGGCAAGTGTTTTCTACTATAGTCTTGGAGGACGGGGGTGCAATCAAAGCCCTGTGAGTGGATGTGATAGATAGAAACTGAAAGAAGCCTATCATGTGTGTGTGTGTGTGAGAGAGAGAGAGAGAGAGAGAGTGTGTGTGTTTGACCCGCACCCCCCCACCCCTTGACAACCAGTGTTGGTGTGTTTATGACGCTGTAACATAGCAGTTCAGCAAAAAGAAACTGATAGAATGAGTACCAGGCTTAGAGAAAAAATAAGTCCTGAGGTTCAGTTGTTTGACTAAAATCTCTTCAAGGCAGTGCCCCAGCATGGCCACAGTACAACAACTGAAACAAGTAAAAGATAAAAAGTAAAGGGTCTGTGTCTATGGATGGAGGGGCCACTTGGACATCTCATTGCTATCATCTCCCTTTTCCTTTTCCTCCCTTCGTCCCCTGATCCCTTCACTCCTATCTTCCCCAGGGTTCATAATCCTGCACTGTGAAGTGGTTGGCATTAGGAAGGGCATCCAGATGTAGAAACAATGGCTGGACAAGACACTGGGGTACAATGCCCTCCTTGGACCCTTTGGATCTTGTCGAACTGTCCAGGCCATGCCAGCACAGGACAGCATGGACGTTAAATGATGATGATGATGATCATCATCATCATGATCGTGGTGGTGGTGGTGGTGGTGGTGGTGGTGGTGATGATGACAATGATGATGATTATTTTGATTTTGATGTCGTTGCTGCTGATGATAATAAACTGTTTCTTCTTTTCTCTTCTCCTTGCAGGCTCTGCCATAACGGTGGGAATGTTCATACACGGCGTGAATGTATTACATTTGCATTTCTGCTATATCATCTCATCAACTGGGGCTGCATTTTTCTTCTTTCTTGCAGGGGTCATCATATCGTACAACAGTTTCTGACAACCCTGATTCTCCCCTAATCTACAAAATACACACACACACACACATGCACATATACATATACACACGTGTGTGCACATGCACATGCTGTTGATAATATCAAACCCACCCTTAATAATAATAATAATAATAATAATAATAATAAGGGAAAAAGAAAAGCAATAAAAGAATGACATTTTGTCCTTGAGCAGGGATCTGAAAGGATTCCAAATTTTCCTCTTCCTTAATCAAGTGTTTTAACCACCCCAGCCCCTTGGGTGCTCAGATTCCTGACTATGCCACAAGTTATATATATATATGTGTGTGTGTATATATAAACATGAAGGAAGCGCAATGAATGACTTTCGTGCAATAAAAGATAAAAATGAAAATTAATAAAATAAACATACAAATAATGACAAATTAATGGTTTTTTTTTAATTTAAACAAAATTACACAAAATATTTGAAACAAATATATGTCTTATAAGAATGAAATAAAAGCCAATTGGCCTGGGTTATGGAACTGTAGTAACAATCTAGATTATGAAGTTTTTTTTATGATACTCCATCTTCATTTATTTTAAAAATTGGTTATTCCAGAAGCTGGAGTAAAGATTGTTTGCCAACATAACATGGCAGTCCTGGTTTCGGACGAATGTTGCTGGAATTTAGCCCCAGGAGACATCATCTCAAGCTGGCTATACAACACGATCTGTGTCCTTATATTTTCAAACAAGGGAATGTAGTACCTCCACCCACCACAAAACAATATGTGTGTATTGCGATTTTCAGATCATTTCCCTTCATCAGCACAGAATAATTGTTTGGCTAGAGGTGGTGCTGCCAAATTCCCATTCAAAATATATAGTTTTCAAAGTGACAACTAGTCACTGATCTATAAATTAGAAAATTACTATTTTTAAAAAAACTATATATTTCGAATGGGAATTTGGCAGCGCCACCTCTAGCCGAACAATTATTCTGTGCTGATGAAGGGAAATAACCCGGAAATCGCGATACACAGATATTGTTTTGAGCTGATTGGGGGTGCTAGATTCCTTTGTTCAAAAATATAAGGACACAGATCGTGTCGTATAGCCAGTTGGGGACGATGTCTCCTGGGGCTAAATTACAGCAACATTCGTCCTAAACCAGGACTACCATGTGATGTTGGCAAACAATCTTTACTCCAAAGTACTGTTGCTGAATATCTCTCGTTGTGAGATTTAAGAATAGTAATTTTCTAATTCCAGAAGCTGTTTTAAAGAAATCCTTGGTCATATGACTCAGGTACTTGACTGGTACTTCATCTTATCAACTCCAGAAGGAGGAAAGATATATTTAACCCTGGTGAGATTTGAAATCAAATATTAAAGAACCAGAACAAATACTAGATTTTCTGGCAATGCAGTACCAGGCAGTAACTCTCATGGGTTCTCATCTTAACTGATTGGAAGTGTTATCATGTACATTGTTTTGTCTTGGTATAAAAGATGGGATACACCGAATATTTTGCTCAATACCATAGGTTTCCTTGTCAGTTGTTTGACCTTAACCAGTTGAGCATGTCTCTTGGTGGCTGACAATATGGTGTAGTTATCAAATGCATCAGTAAAATGATGTATTGGGTAAAAAGTAAAAAAGAGACACAGGAATCAACTGCAAAAAAGATTTGTGGAGAGCAAACCCAAGAGGTTGGGGGAACCAATGAAATGGTTGTAGGATATGTTCCAAGTACCAATGCTACTGCAGGTAACTGAACCCAAGTGTACAAGTGGGAGGAAAAGAAAACATACAGTGTTCCTGAAAATAGATGCCAAGTGCCAAAAATATTAAACTGTATGAAAAAATAAAACTCAAAAAAGGGAGGTGGGGTGAATAAGAAAATTATTGCTAAATAAAATGACACTTTGCAAGAAAAACTTAAAAGGGGAGAAGTTGTAGGGAATTAGTAATAATAGTACATCCCTCCTACGTGACGAATGGAATAACCTAGTCACTATAAGTGAAGAGAAGTACATGAAGTATGAGAGTAGGTTGTAGGGGGTCAGAGATAGTCATGTCTTTACTGGTTTTACTAAGTATGCTGTATACTGAAGTGAGTGTTATAACAATCCAACAATGTAAGGATATAACAGATTTACCTGTTCAAACAAAGACGCTATGCACAAAACCAAATATATGGCACCCTAGGCATAACATCAACATGAACTTCTAACTTGTTGTCTCTTGAGGTCTCTGGGTGAGACTTGGAGCCAACTTGTACAGATGCAAAGCAAAAGTCAAACATAAAATAATAATAATAATAATAATAATAATAATAATACTGCAATGTGAAAAAAAAAGGAAAAGCAAAAACTATTAACACTTCAATATTTATCATTTAATGCCAAAAACTTTCATACTTTCAAATGACTTCTATGTGTCTTTTGCACAGCAATTGTGTAAGTTCCAACACACGGTCTCAGATAAATTCATTTGCAAGGTAAGGACATCTCTGAGATAATAATGGTTTCAAATTTTGGCACAGAGCAGCAATTTTAAGGGAGTCGGTAATTACATTGACTCTTTGACTCAATACATACTTGTTTTGTTGATCCTGATTAAAATTTAGTTCCAAACAAAGGATTTAACCAGGGTCCAACACAATATCATTGATAACATATCTTATCTTTTGGTTCAAATCATGGCTGCTGGGACAAAATGAAGCCAATTCAATCATTATCAGAGTTTCTATGTACCGAGAGCGAGGTCAGTCGACAAGCAAAACAGTGACATGATTCACTTTTATTTTTATCTTTTTTTTTGCAGAAAAAATAAAACAAAGACAAAAACAAACTCCCCAAGCATGGAACGAATGATGCATTTATGGGGTCACATAGAAACTTACTGTTGGCTACCCTGAACAAGACTGGTGGGGACCCATACATACTCCAGCCTGGCCTGGCAACCTTGGATATATGTATATTATATATATGTGTGTGTGTATATATATATATATATATAACCCATGCTTCGTCCAACCCATGCTAGCATGGAAAGCGGACGTTAAACGATGATGATGATGATATATATATAGAGAGAGATACATATATATATACATATATATACAAGATGTATATCTCATATGTGTGTATGTATGTATATATGTACACACACACACATATATATATATATATATATATACATACACACACACACATTCGTTATCTCTCTCCTCACCCACCTCTCTCTCTCTCCCTGGGGTGACGTATAGGACAACAATTTCCATTTTTAAACAGAAGCCACTTTTATTTATTTATTTTTCTGTTTATTTAAATATAAACAAACGGAAACCTTCGCAAATGTTCTACAACCACGTCGAACAATTCAGAGAAACCGCGTTCGAGAGACTGAAGGATACATTCGAAAAAAAAAATCAACAATAACAACTACAACAACAACAAAAGTAATTTTTTTTTTCTTTTCGAAATTTGATACAAGGCCAGTAAATTTCGAAGCGGGAAGTCGATCATATCGATCCCTGTGCTCTACTGGTACTTACTTAACCGGCCCCGAAAGGATTAAAAGCTGAATCGATCTCGGCAGGATTTGAACTCGGAATAACTATATAACTATATCTTCGTTGTCTACAAGACTGAAGAAAAAGAAAATAACAACAAAAAAAAAAGAGAACAAAACAAAACCCAAAACGTTTCGACATGGGGCCGTTGCGATTTTCCCTTTAATATAACCGCATAAACAATCAAAGACAAACAAATATAATTCTTTCTTCATTGACCTCAAGGAACAGGTAACGAAACGGCCAGAGTAAGGACAATAGAAAAACAAAACGGTGTGGATTTATAAATGAACGTGTAATTATTAAGAAATAATAAATAATTCTTTATTGGTCACGAGGGCCACAAAAGAAAAAAAAACCCAGAACCTCAAAGATTTTGGATGCTACGAAGACAAGGGAATCGTGCAGTTTTAGACATATAACGGGATAAACAATAAAAGAAATTACAAATTATCATAACAGTAATAATGGCGAGTACAGCGGCAGTGGCGGTGGTGGCTCTAAGCCTAGCTGCCGTGTTAATGCACTTTATATCTGTTGCGATTCCATACTGGGATAAAATTGGCAATTTAAAATTTGGTCTTTGGCAGGTTTGCTACGAGGAATGTGAAAGGCGGAAATCTGGAGACGGTAAGAGCAATAGAAGAGACAAGGAGCTGTTGTGAAGTTTCATTCATTTCGTGATTGTCTTGTTAATGTTGTTGTTGTTGATGATTGGTGGTTTAAAGGCGGATCGACTAAGGTTTCGACCGAAGCTTTAACTCGTTTCTGGATCAGTGTCTGTTGGCTTGTTTTTGTTGGTTACTTTGTTTCTTTCATTCTATTTCATTCTTTCACTCTCTTTCTTTCTCTCTATCTATCTTACTTTCTTTTTTTTTCCTCATTCACTTCTTTTCTCTCTCCTGTCTCTTCCTTCGTTCTTTCCTTCCTCTCACTCGTGTTTTGGTGTCTCTCTCTGTCTTTCTCTATGCCTCTCTTTCTCCCCCTCTCTCTTTTTCTCTCTATTTGCTTTTTCCCCACCTCTTTCCGTCTAAAACTAAAAAAGTGTGATACGATAGAGATTTGGCTGTTATGTTTAGCAGCTCGTACAAACCATACGCCCTTCCATTATTCGTCATATGATGAGCAACTTTGGAAGTGTGCTTTGGCTATCAGAAGTAGCACCAGAATATGTGGCATGCATACAGTAATTCTAAGTTAGCTTTTATCAAGTTTCTTGGTTCTTATCCAAAATGATAAAATAAATGCTAATTAAAAAAAAAAATATATATATATATATATATATACATACAAAGGTGCAGACATGACTGTAGTAAGAAGCTTGCTTCCCAACCTCATGGTTCTAGGTTCAGTCCCACTCTCTCTCTCTTTTCCTGCTTCTCTCTCCTCCAACTGCCTCTCTCCCTCTTTCTCCTCCCTCTCTCTCCTCCTCCCTATCCACCTTCTTTCTCTCTTTATGATCTAAAGCAGTTAAGGGCAACATCCAGCAGCCTGTGACCCATGTACCACATGAGGAGCATAGGATTTCTGAATGGCACACCAAATGAAAATGAAAAGTGACCCTGCCATTTTGAAACTAGTGTGGCCCACCTGATGACGATGGGCTGTGTCTTCTGTGGTCTGTCTCTCAAAGAAGAAAGGTTGCCAATACCTGAACTGAAGTGTGCTGGAGACCAGCCAACCAACCAGCCAACCTACCAGCCAACCAACCAGCCAACCAACCAGCCAACCTACCAGCCAACCAACCAACCAACCGATTGACTGACCAAGCAGCCATATTTTGGCTATTATTATATAAAGGTTGTTTTTTCCTTTTCAGAATCTTTCCTGATTTTCCAGTGTCTGGAAGTAATTGGACTGATCACTGCCCTGACTACGTGTGTTGTCTCCATTTTGAGTACTTGTAAAAATGTTCCTTTTCCATACGAACAGATATTGATTCCATGTTTAAGCATGTTATCAGGTAAGTCGGTCAACTATACATCTGTATCTACACAGAAATCTGTATATGCGTGTGTGTGTGTGTGTATTTGTATATATATATAAGTAAAAAAGTATATATATAAGTAAAAAAGTAATGCCATTTTGTTTAAGACAGGTATAATTACCAACACAGGAACATGTATCATACATCAAAATGAAGCTGGTCCTCTGTGGATCACATCCCTACTTCTCAACATTGTCACCGTTTCTCTCAATAGCAATGTTCCACCTTCGAATGAGAGCATGTATCCCTGCCCTGTAAAATTCTGTTGACTGTTCTTTGAGCCACTTCTTCACTACAGTTTTCACTTCCTCGTCACTGGAATAATGTTTGCCTCTCAAACCCTCTTTCATGGGGCCGAAGAGATGGTAGTCTGAAGGCACTAAATTATTCCAGTGACGAGGAAGTGAAAACTGTAGTGAAGAAGTGGCTCAAAGAACAGTCAACAGAATTTTACGGGGCAGGGATACATGCTCTCATTCAAAGGTGGAACATTGCTATTGAGAGAAACGGTGACTGTGTTGAGAAGTAGGGATGTGATCCACAGAGGACCAGCTTCATTTTGATGTATGATACATGTTCCTGTGTTGGTAATTATACCTGTCCTAAACAAAATGGCATTACTTTTTGACTCACCCTCGTATGTGTATGTGTGTGTATGTATGACAGAGTGTAAGCATCTTGAGAGAACAGTTGGGTATAAGAGGCAGCAGATGTGGTGTGCAAGGGAGACAACTGCACTGGTGTGGTCATGTGATGTATATGGACATGCCGATCTCTAACTGTGGAGGGAACCTGTGGAAGAGGTAGACCCAAGAAGACATGAGACAAGGTAGTGAAGCATGGTCTTCAAACTTTGAGCTGCACAGAAGCAATGACTAATGTCCGAGACCTTCGGTGATATGCTGTGCTTGAGAGGACCCATGAAGCCAAGTGAAATTGTAGCTGTGGCTGATGCTGGTGTCACATAACTGGCACCTGTGCCAGTGGCACATAAGAAGCACCTTTTGAGATTTGGGCCTCACAGAGTAAAAAGTGGTCGATGCTGGTGGCATGTGAAAAGGACCTTTCAAAAGTTGGACATCACAGTGTGTATGTGAATATAATAATAATAATAATAATGATGATTATGATGATGATGATGATGGTGATAATAATGTTTGTTTCTTCTACTTCCAGCTGCTACGATACTGATTGGAATTATGATATACTGTGTTGAAGAATTTACGCTGCATGTCTGTTTTGTCTTTTCCTTATGTTCAGCGGCATTTTTTTTCTTTTTTGCGGGTTATACCCTTTCGTCATCCAATTCCTCGTCATCACTCGAATTGCGTTCCTGATCATACCATCCTGGTGCTCTTACCAATTCTTCCATAACCCACCTTTATAATAATGATGATAATAATAATAATAATAATGATGATGATGATAATCCTTTCAGGTATAGGCACAAAGCTGAAATTTTGAGGGCAGTGGGGGTGGGGAGTAGCTGATTACATTGACCCCAGTTCTTGAGTGGTACTGTATTTAATTAACCCCCCCCCCCCCAAAAAAAAACGATGAAAAGCAAAATCAATCATGACAGAATTTGACTTCACAATGTAAAGAGCTGGAAGGAATGTTGCTAAACCTTTTCTCTCAGGTGCTAACGATTCTGTCAGCTTTTGCTGACCTTAAAGAATATTAATAAAACTAATACTTCTACTCCTAATAATAATAATAATAATAATAATAATAATAATCCTTTCTACTATGAAAGTTTTGTTGGATTGAGCTGGTTGATTACATCAACCCCATTTGCTCACCTGGTACTTATAATTTTGACCTGAAAGGAGTAAATGTAAAGTCGGCCTTGGCGGAATTTGAACTCAGAATGCAAAAACCAGAAGAAATGTCATCAAGCACTTTGTTTGGCATTCTAACGATCCTGCTAATGATTTGTTTATTAGCCACAAGGGCTTAAAAAAAACATTTAGGACCATGCATATACAAAGGACTGGGGATTTACATAAATGCGTGTAAGCAATAAAACAATAACAATTAACAAGACGGTTCTCTGGTAGATGGAAAGTACCACCCAGGGGTAACCAAGAAATATCACTATTGTGGATTATCCCTACCACAGAGGACACCAAAGGGAAGCTTCCCTCTCCCATCCTACAGGTTCAAGCTCAAGCCCTCCTTGCTACACCCATGCATCTTTCAACAAATTTTCTAGGGACCAGAATTTCTGTTGCTACCCTCACCTTCCTTTTTAACCCTTTGGGGTTCAGATTATTCTGCCAAAAGCAATCCTTATTTAATCACATTGCTTAGAATTAATCATGGATTAACTCATCGCTTTGAGACTCCAATGTTGTCATTATATATTTTTACAATGACATTATAGGGTATGTGTAAGTTTGAACATAAAACCAAGATAGTATTTGGGGCTGGATACATCCCATTCGAATACTAAAGAGTTAAATGGAACTTAAAAAGAAGTCAATGAGGGTTTCACTGGAGAAGAAAGTGTTTGTCTTCTGTCCTTTGAGTCTTGTCTGCCAGGCAATCTCTTTTACCATTGCTACCAGGCAGAGGAGAACTGCCTGGCTTTCCTGGCCACCAGATGGCACTGGGATGATCTTCATGATGGAATCAGCAGTTAATAGCCAGATCCATCCGACACCTGATGGCAACTGTCCAACATAATTCCATTGAGTCAGTAATGCTTGGATAATGTACAAGAATTTACTGAACACTTTTATTATTCCACACACATCTCGGACAGGCCTGGATGATGGCATTAACATGAAACAAAATAAGTCTATCTGTGAATTGTGAAACCATGGTTTTAGGTTTAAGTTCAGTAAGAATTTTAAGTCTTTTTTTCACTCCCTCTCTCCTATCGACACCCTCCTGACATGTATCCTGAATAATGATTAACGACAAATAAAAAGAAAATATCTACTCCAAAAAAGAATTGCCTCAGACTTTTTCATTTACTTTTTTCCTACTCAAACCCCCTTTTTTTTTCCTGCATTTTTTATTCTTATCTTTCATCTTTTATCTGTTTGAAGCATTGGACTGTGGCCATGCTGGAGCACCACTTTGAAGAATTTCATTTGAACAACTTGACCCCAAGACTTATGCTTATTTTTTT
>NC_142948.1:38485708-38488208 GCF_046866305.1 Octopus bimaculoides | reverse complement strand
ATATATATATATATATATATATATATATATATATATATATTTCTTTATATATATTTCTTTATATATATTTGCCAATGTCCTGCGCCGTGAGGACCAAAGACTCGAGGTATTTCGTGTTGCAAGACAGTGTAGGAGAGAGAATAGTGATGTTGTAGGAGAGAAATGTGTTCGCATGGATGATGGTACGCTTGCACTAAATGAGGATGCAAAGAAAGAGGTCTGGAGATGCCACTACGATAGATTGCTTAATAAAGAGAATGAATGGGAGGAAGAGAGCCTGCTGTATGTCGACCCAATAGAGGGACCAGCTATCCGAGTTGATAGTACCGGGGTAGATAAAGCAATTAAGAGTATGAAGACCGGGAAAGCCTCCGGCCCATCAGGAATCACTGCAGAAATGCTCAAAATATCTGGCAGTGTTGGCTATAGCCTAGTCACCCGTATTACGAACCAGGTGATACACGAAGGAGTCATACCCAATGACTGGTGTAACAGCACCATAGTAAACTGCTACAAAGGTAAAGGTGACGCTTTAGATACTAATAATTACAGAGGCATCAAGCTGTTAGATCAGGTTATGAAAGTTACGGAGAGGGTCATAGCCCAACTAATTAGGGAGCGAATCAATTTAGATGAGATGCAGTTTGGGTTCGTGCCAGGTAAAAGCACCACTGATGCCATATTTCTAGTGAGACAGCTGCAGGAGAAATATCTAGCCAAGGATAAACCTCTGTACCTGGCCTTCGTTGACATGGAGAAAGCCTTTGACAGGGTCCCCCGATCCCTTATCTGGTGGTCAATGAGGAAACTTGGGATAGCATAAAATGTTTTATTTTTTTGTAGATTAGGTAGGCATAATTCACCCCTGCTTTTCAATCTCAGTATTTAAGCTACACATAGAACTGCTGTAGCACACATGCTGCTGCATACATTTCTACAACACCGTTTTCTTTACATGTTATAAAAGCAGAAGTAAATCTGCCTCCAACTCAGTCATGTGCTTGCGTTTCACTTATTTTTTGTTTTACTAAAAAGGTCACCAGCTGCTGACCCTGAGTAATTGCTGATGGCACGTTCCAACCCCTGCTAGCATGGAAAGCGGACGTTAAATGATGATGATGATGATAATCATTTTAACGTCTGCTTTTCTATGCATGCACGGGTCAGATAGAATTTTGAGATTTTCTGCAGCTGGATGACCCGATATGTTTTCATGGCACGTGTAGCAGCATCATAGTCAACTGCTACAAAGGTAAAGGTGACGCTTTAGATACAAATAATTACAGAGGCATCAAGCTGTTAGATCAGGTTATGAAAGTTACAGAGATGGTCATAGCCCAACTAATTAGGGAGCGAATCATTTTAGATGAGATGCAGTTTGGGTTCGTGCCAGGTAAAAGCACTACTGATGCCTTATTTCTAGTGAGACAGCTGCAGGAGAAATACCTAGCTAAGGATAAACCTCTGTACCTGGCTTTCGTTGACATGGAGAAAGCCTTTGACAGGGTCCCCCGATCCCTTATCTGGTGGTCAATGAGGAAACTTGGGATAGAAGAATGGTTAGTGAGAGCTGTGCGAGCCATGTACAGAGATGCTGCCAGTAAGGTGAGGGTTGGAAATGAGTACAGCAATGAATTCCGGGTAGAGGTAGGGGTCCACCAAGGTTCCGTCCTCATCCCCCTCTTATTTATCATAGTCCTCCAGGCAATCACAGAGGAGTTCAAGACAGGTTGCCCCTGGGAGCTCCTCTATGCTGATGACCTTGCCCTAATTGCGGAGTCACTATCAGAACTAGAGGAGAAGTTTCAGGTGTGGAAGCAAGGTCTAGAATTGAAGGGCCTTAGAGTCAACCCAGCTAAAACTAAAATCCTAATAAGTAGGAAGGTAGATAAAACACAAACCCCTTCAGGTAGATGGCCCTGCTCAGTATGTAGAAAAGGAGTAGGTAGTAACTCTATAAGATGTACCCGGTGCAAGCTATGGACACATAAGAGGTGCAGCAACATCAAAGGCAGGTTAACTAGCAAGTTAGTTTTTGTTTGTGGCAGATGTTCAGGTGCAATAAAGACTGTAAACAAACAGGAAATAACTTCTATCTCATTCCAGGGTGAAAAACTAGAGGTAGTCGATAGCTTCCGCTATCTGGGCGACCAAGTTAGTAGTGGGGGTGGGTGCGCTGAAAGTGTAGCTGCTAGAATAAGAATAGCCTGGGCAAAGTTTAGAGAGCTCTTACCCCTGCTGGCGACAAAGGGACTCTCACTCAGAGTAAAAGGCAGACTGTATGACGCATGCGTACGAACAGCCATGCTACATGGCAGTGAAACATGGGCTGTAACTGCTGAGGACATACGTGAGCTCGCAAGGAATGAAGCCAGTATGCTCCGTTGGATGTGTAATGTCAATGTGAATACCCGTCAGAGTGTAAGTATCTTGAGAGAAAAGCTGAACATTAGAAGCATCAGTTGTGGTGTGCAAGAGAGACGATTGCACTGGTATGGAC
>NC_142948.1:38470708-38480708 GCF_046866305.1 Octopus bimaculoides | reverse complement strand
GCCAAATCTGGTCTTGTGTTGCATGCAACTCTCTGACATTATAAATGAATCATCACCATTAACCATTATTCGTTAATCTACATTTAGTCCTTGATATTTCTGTCTTTAATGTTCGTTAACTTGATTTTTCTGTTCTTATATTTGTTGTGTTTTTTTTTAAGTATTTTGTTGTGTTGCCGTTTCTTTTGTTTTGTTTAGTTTTCTTTTGTCTATTGTCATTTGTAAACTGTTCTGCTTCAAAGATTATGCTACCGTTTGTTAACGAAGACAGGTCACGCTACAGTAAACCACACACATGGAACTCTGCACACGAGAAACCATCAACACAGCACACAGAGAAAAGGCATACATACATACACATATATGTGTATACACACATATGTTGGTGCATACACATTTTATATAATATATTTATTCATGTATGTATCTATATATTTATATGTGTATGCATGTATACATGAACAAGTATACATGTTTGTCTGAACATGTGTGTGTGTGTTTGTGTGTAATATATATATGTATATATATGTGTGTCTGTATATATATCATCATCATCATCGTCATCACTTAACATTCACTTCCCATGCTGGCATTGGTTGGACGATTCGACTGGAGCCTGTAATTTCTTCTTCTCCAAGATGGACAAATTGTGCTTGGGTTCCACCAATTAACATGGCTTTGGCCTTTTCAGCACTAACCCACAAGCCACCCCAAACTGTATAGGCTACCATCATGTCCTACAGTGTATCTTTGTCATGGCTTAGTAATATCAAGTTGTCTGTGAAATCCAACTTCATCAGTTGTCTGGTCCTTGTGTTATTTCAAAACTCATACATTACTTTCCAAATGATGGAATTAATCGCTATCAGGAACAGAAATGATGACAAAGATGCAACACTGTCTCACTCCAGAAGCAATTTCGAACATATTCGTGGTTCCACTTCTTGAATTCACATAATACAGAGACTCAAATTTGTTGGGGACCCAATAGACCTTCAAGATATTCCACAGTGTACCTCGGTGGACACAATTAAATGCTTTCTTAAAGCAGGTGAAACTAATCAGCAGATGTTTTCTGCAGTATGAAGATCTGAAGATTCTGCAACATGAAGATCTGTTCCACTTTGAAAACTTGCCTGACCTCTCTCAATTCAGCGTCAATCTTTCATCTATTCAACAGGACACTGCAAAGAACTTTGGCTGGCATGGATAACAGTGTAATTCCACACCAGTTGTTACAGTCTGATGAGATTCTTACTCAAAATATTTCCATAATATAAATCATTATAAATTTTTTGGTTTTGGGATATGAATCAAAACAATTGTAGGGATTATATTTATTTTTATATTTTAATAATATAATATTATGTTAATAAATTAACATATGTCAGTTTAAACTCTCCACTTTCCTTTTATTATATATATGTATATTCATATGTATATGATACATATTGTATATATGTGTGTGTGTATATATATATGCATATATGTATGCACACACATGCATATACGTGTATGTCTGAGTGAGTGTGTGTATGTATGTTTGTGGTTTCTTTCATCCATGCAAACATGCAATGCATGCCTCAGATCTGTAAATGAATGCAATTAACAAATCCAATTTTAATATAAATCTTTCATTTTGATAAGAGACAGCAAGAAGCATGATATGACAGACATGTTATCTATGTGCCTATCTTTAATTATATGACTTGGATTATTAAAATTACATATTCCAACGTAAGTGTCAGAAGTTGTTCCTAGTATATATGTGTTTATATATATATATATATATATATATATATATATATATATATATATATAGAGAGAGAGAGAGAGAGAGAGAGAGAGAGAGAGAGAGAGAGAGAGAAAGAGAGAGAGAGAGAGAGAGAGAGAGAGAGAGAGAGAGAGAAAGAGAGAGAGAGAGAGAGAGAGAAAGAGAGAGAGAGATAGAGAGAGAGAGCTATACATGCACGCACACACACATACGTGGCAGCAGGATTCTGCTTCTTGTCACACCTCTGGAAAGAGTCACAAGTGGTTACCAGAGAATTTCTATGACTTCACCAACCCCAACATCCGGCTCCCTATTTCTCCCGATTGTGATTCAATGGATTAATATTCATGGGGGCACGGTTGAGAAAGACACCCACCACTTTGCCTACAACTGCAAGGCTGAGCTGGTGGCCAAGATCACGGAAGTGTTTGAAGATCTTCACCAGGGACACAATAAGAAACACGGGTGCCAGGTTCTGGAGCCATTTTAAGGCCATGGTGAAAAGCTGTGGATGGGTACTTTGAGTAAACCTTTATTTGTCAGCCATAATCTTGTTGATGTTTTTGGGATCTTTTGAAAATACTCTTATTTTGGAAGGGATACTGTGTTTTCTCTTGCTTTTATGCAAACAGTCAAATTTAGCCCCAAACTCCCTCTGTGTGTGTCTATTTGTACAAGCATTAACACCAGCATGTCCTGTTCACACACACATTTCCTCTTCCTTACACTCTCACATGCAAACACACACACACACACACACGTATTGCACATTCACACACACACATACACAGATATATTGACACACTTGCTGTCATGCACGTTGCCACACACACATACGTACATACAAAGGCACATATGCAAATGCATACACTGCATCTTCATAGACAGATAGACACACACACACACGCATATATATATACAGACTCATAGCACATACAAAGACACATACATACTTATATGACATGCACATGTATACACAAAACATATATCCAAAGACAGGTGGACACCCACACATGCACATACATACTTACACGCACACACATAGACACACACACACATACACACGTATACATACATAGGCACACCCACACAAACATGCTCAAATACAGATAGACACGCGCATACATATACACACATGGGCACACACAAATACGCATACAGTCACATCCACGTAGTCTCACAAACAGATACAAACACATACATACAAACGCATACATGTATATAAAGACACGCACACACACACACACTCACATATACATGCACAGGCAGACAAACGCATTCACATACACACACATCACATAGACAGATGCACACAGACCCGCACAGGCGCACACACACACAGACCCGCACAGGAGCACACACACACACACACACACAGACACGGACGGGCACATATAGACGGATGCACGCATGTGGACACACGCACACAGACACACACACATGCTCAGAGAGAGGGAGAAAGGGTGGGAGGAGCGGACAGGCAGGTCTAGAATGGTTGTGCGTGGAGAGGCCTTTGTATGCCTCTCAAAGCACATAGATAATAAGTTATTTGGTTATGTGCCTGACAGCTCCAGTAGCTCGCCATGTAAGAGGGCAGCAGCCACTTGCTAAAACAGATCAGAGAGACGTGGTTAGGGGTGGGGGTGGTAGTGGTGGTCGTCGTCGTCGTTGTGGTGGAGACAGTGGTAGTGGTGGTGGCGGTGATGGTTGTGGTTATGGCAGTGGTTGTGATGGTGGTGGTGGTAGTGGTAGAGGTAGTGGTGGTAGTGGCAGTGGCTGTGGTGGAGACAGTGGTCGTAGTGGTGATAGTGATGGTGGTATTTGTGGTTGTAGAAGTGGTAGCAGTGGTGGTGGTGGTTGTGGCAATGGTTGTGACGGTGGTGATGGTAGTGGTGATCGTGGTGTATGATAGTTTTGATGGTGATGGTACTGGCGGTTGTGGTGATTGTGAAGGTGGCGGTGGTGGCGGCGGCGGCGGTAATGGTAGTGTATGATGGACTGTGGTGGTGGCGGCAATGGTGGAGGGTTAATAAGGGAAACTTGCTGGGGTAGAGGAAGCGGTGGTATTTGTAGATATAGGGTTAAAGTGTGTGTGTGTTATTTATATATATATATATATATATATATATATATATATATATATATATAGATATATATATATATATAGATATATATATAGATATATATATATATATATATATATATATATAGAGAGAGAGAGAGAGAGGGAGAGAGAGAGAAAGCAGGAGTTTGATATATAGACAGAAGGGGAGGAGGAAACACAGAGAGAGAAACACATAGGGAGGGACAGAAAAACAGTTATAGGAATGACAGTGAGAGAGAGAGAGGAGAGAGAAAGAGAGATTGAGAATGTAAAAAGTGTGTGTGTGTGTGTGCCAGAGTAAATACAAACGATGGCAGAATGTTAAGACGGAAGTGATGGTGCGGAAGAGGGTGGCGTGATGGCAGACGGCGGTGATGATGGCAAGGATTACGGGGGCGGGGGAAGGGTAGTGGTCGCCAGATGAAGGGGAAGAGAATCCAGGAGAAGATTAAGTGGAATGGAGGAAAGTCACACATCCAGAAGAGAGAGAAACACACATACAGATACACACATAGATGCATACACGTGTGTGTATGAGTGTATTTATATGCATGTTGTATGTATGCATGTAATAATGATATATAGACATATATATATATACATATATGTGTGTGTGTGTGTGTATAATATTCTTTCTATATATGTTAATATGTATATATATGTATACAAATGCACACACACATAAACACATATACATACATACATATATACATACATATATATCTATCTATATATATATATATATATATATATATATATATATACATACATACAAACATACATATATATATAATGTGTGTGTGTGTGTATGTATATATATATATATATAGTAGGTATAAACACAGTGTAGGCAAAATAATTTTAGTTGGTCTCAGCAAGATATTTCATCACCGAGAAACACAACGGCTAAACAAGGAAACGGGTGCTGACTTTATGTCCATGTGAACTAAGCAAAAAAAATGTATAAATGAATAAATAAAATAAAATAAAAAGACTCCAAACATACCACCCATAAATAAAATATGAAATATTTGCCACGAGTTATCTCAGGACATCTGTTTCGTTGACTCTTCACCTCATCAACCACTGCTCGACTAAAGACAGTCACTTGTTTTACTGCACAATATATAGCATTTGTTGGTATCGTGATGTGTTGGTATATATAGGACTATCTGAGGAGTCCGTACGTCCTTATAATTACATTTCTGATTGGGGTGGCTAAGTGTTTATGGATATAAACAATTCCCTCGCTGGGTTTGCTGTGGGTGAAGAAGCTTTCTTTGTTTAACGTACATTATCGAGAAAACGGAAAGAACAATCAAAGAAACGAACTAGAAAGTCCATTTCCTCGAGAATTTGACCGCAAATTACGATTTAAATCGCGAAAATACCTTCTTCAGGTTAAAGAACTTGAGAACTTCGAAGCTGATTTGATGAAATTATAAAAATAACTAAGCTATCGGCATAGTTATAACCCCTCCCTAAAGTCTTTAAACGGTTTTATGAAACAGGGAAAAATTTCCAGGATATGTTAAGTGCTTGAGAGAGCGTAAATATCAGGTTACACATCTTAAGAAAGCTTCCAGAAGATTAATATTCTGGGCAATTGGGGTTCTAGATTGGAGGTGCAAACAGTTTGGACTTACCATGGTGAGAGGTTGACAAAAGCCTTATTGGGTAATAATAAACCATATTAGACTTTTTGGGTGATTTTACAAATATGGTTCGTCGAACGCAGATCCTGGTTGACAATAATGCCTATGTCAAGTTCACCAGCAGACCTCTTAAGTTTGGTGTTGTGGAGAGATCACCCGTTTTGAACAGGGAAATAACGCTGGCAATTGCCACTGTTCTGGAGGTAAGGCAATTATGAAGACAAAAATTGGAAGAAGCTCAACAGCCGGTGTTGTAGAAAAAGACCGCTGCATTTGAGAAGCAAACAAGCGATGCCACCATTACCAGGGAAAGTAGAATTGAATATAAACTTGAGATGGCGGTGCAGCATTGCAGAGGCAAATGTAGCAGATGTTATCGAATTTGGTGTCAGCGGCAGTGAATCCCTTACGTTTGGATTTTCAACAACTCCAAGCAGATGTATGCTAGATGTACAGATGTGATAATTATAAATGTCGCAGGAAAAATACTTTTTCCTGCAGTTGTTTCAAATTGTCACAAGAAATTATTAAAAAGCTTGAGCAAACATAAGACATCACATTGACTCCCAACTTTCGTTACCATATTTCTAACGAAATTCACTGTCTTTTTATTTCAATTAATTTTTTTTTTAATAATTGAAGAATTTAGTAAAATAATTTTGACATTTTTAAGCTAATGTTTGAAGCATAAATTAACATGAAACTTTGATGGAACTTTTAAAATTAAATCATTTCAAAAATTAACTTTATATCGTAGAAGTGGGGCGGTCTCAAGTAGGTCGGAATGAAAATGATTAAAGCAGCCTATACGAAACAGGTTGTAGTCAGTCATGTTAAAAAAAAAACCACCGAAAAGTAAATAATGTGCTCCAGTTGCCATGACTGTAATAAAATCAGGGTCAATATTTTTAACGTAAGTCAAAATGTAGATCTCGACGCATAAATTATGGGCATTTAAACGCAGCCATTTTGTATCTGAATTTAAGCCTATCGTTCATAAGAAATAACATATTGTTCTTTTCTAGTTTCTAATGAATTTTACATAACTGCTCGTTGTTGGTTCGATATCTTCAGACCAGCTGGCATCTATTTTTTCATGTTACCAGACTTGACAAATGTCCATATTTGTTTATTGTCGTCTAAGCTAAAACTAACAAACTGCGTTGGCTCTCGATTCAAGGAAGATACAATACTTCGTGTGCACATTCCAGTCGTAAACCATGATGGGTTCAATAAACGATTCGATTTTCACGCCTAGCCTTATCTAGAGATAATCTAACTAGCAAGATATTTAAAATCTAGGCGGGGCGGGGAAGCAAAAAGGAAACGAGGGAGATAACTCCAGGAAAATCATTCGACTGAAATTATTTAACAATATACACCGTATATAGATGAGCGTGAATTTGGTCTTTGAAGGCAACTGTTGAACGTAACGGGCATTTTTCAAGCTAAGACACACACGCACACACACGATTGTATGCAGTGGCGGACTGGGTCTAAAAATATTGGTTGCCAGGAGACTAAGGGGCCCACCTACAACTACAATGCTATCATTTAATTTTTTTTTTTTGTTAAAAAGTATTCTTTACAATTGTCTCCAAACAGCCAGGCTGAAATAATTAATACATTCTTCCAGGAGTGAATAAAGAATTCTCAAACTTGAGGGGAGCGCCCTTTAGATACTAACATGGGCCCCCGTATATGGATTCTAATGGCGCAGGGGCCCACTCGCCATTGAGCAAGCTGACCAGTCCGCCACTGGTCGTATGTATGTAAAAACTTAGAGGATAATTGTAATCCAGGCTAGCAGCTCATCGACACTTCATGTAGGAACTTGACAAGCGTAGTATTCTGATAAACGAAGAAACATCGGTTAAACTCCACTTGATTACTAAAGGAAACACTTCGCAAATTACATATAACACTTGCACTCATTCAAGTGTGGGGACAGGGGAAATTCCACCTCTATCTCCCACTTCAGTTAGAAACATTGAGAGCATTGGAATGACATCTGTAACATCACATGGAACATCCTTTATATGACTCCATTTTACTTGCTTGGAGCTCATAAGCACCAGATCTGTGTCCATTAGAAACTGCATATACTCGACTAGCTTGCAGTAGCCATCAATAAGAAAAATTACTTACTTTATTGTTGCCACTAGAGGTATACCCTGTTCATGAAATTCAAACAGTTGGCCACTGGTAACTCAGAACAGCAAACTTAGGTCTTGTTGACTCATGCACAGTGGCAGGGAATATGGTTTCTGCTGTGCATAGATGTTACTGCTTAGTAATTTAACTCAAGCCAACCTTGCAAACTCATATATGTAAATTGACATAATCAAAATTGTTATCTTTCCAAGCAGTAACTGTTGTTGTTGAAATCCTACACCCTGCAGAATGTCTACCCACTGATGTCAATATCTTGCCTGCTCTACCACGTGGAGTAACAAATGTTATGAGCTGACATCATTGAAATATCACACCCTACAGAATGCTGACAAAGTGATACCAACATCCTGTGTGTTCCCACCATGTGAATCTAACAATAAAATAACCAATGTTGCCATGGCAGCAAAAACAGTCATGTGATCTTAACTGACTGACAAAGGTCTAAATACACTTTCCTACATGCAATTTTTAATTCTTTCTTAAGTAATCTCCAGTTTATCTTTGAACATCTGATGATGTGGACACGTCCTATGCCCATGAAACTTTTGGCAATGTGGAGCTGTTTTGAACTGATAATAAATACACGTAACACCAAGTGTGTTCTACTTTCTTTTGTTTGTTCAATCACTTCTGTTTTCTCTTTTGATGAGTGCCAACGTACGAAACTCTCAAACCTTGAGTCACTCTCTTACTTCTGCCAAATATTAATAAAAATATGCACATATATATATATATATATATATATATATATATATATATATATATATGTATATGTATGTATGTATACATATATATATATATATATGTATGTATATATATATATATATATATATATATATATATATATATATATATACATGAATATGTGTTTTTATATATATACACATATACATATGTGTCTGAATGTGTACATATATATAAATACATATAAATATACATATATTACATATGTATACATATATGTATATAAATATGTATATATATATGTATATATGAATTTATCTAAATAAATATGTATAAATATACATGTATGTAGTTATATGTCTATACCTATACATACATATGTATATATGTGTGTCTATGTGTGTTTATGTGTGTGTATACATAAATATGTATATACATATGCAAACAAAGGCACACATCAAAATAAAGTCATATCTCTATAAATTCACACACAGAAACATACACACACACTCTCTCTCTCTCTCTCTCTCTATCTATCTATCTATCTATCTCACCCTCTCTCTATCTATCTCACCCCTCTCTCCATCTATATCACCCCTCCCTCTCTCTCTCTCTCTCTCTCTCTCTCTCTCACACACGCACACACAGAGTGTACATCCATATTTATATAAGAAAAAGCAGAAAGAAAGATTGAAATAACAACAGTAGAGGAATTAGAAGATGGCATTATAGGAGTAGCAGAGAGGGGAAAGGGAAGCGGGGGGTGGGGGTGGCGGGAAGGGAAGGGGGTGCGTAAGAAGAGGGAGGGGGTGAAGCACGGGGGGCGGGGATGGGGAAGAGAATGCAGAGAAGAGAGGGGGGGAAAGTAGCTGGTGGTGGTGGTGCAGGCTGTAAGTGATGGCAGAAGAGACAGAAATATATATAAATAACAGGAAAAAAAAAGGAAAAAGGTCTTTGAATGGACAATATTGCTATGGAATGATGGCTAGAATAGACAAGATAGAATAGCACACACATACACGCATACACACACGCTTATGTGCACACTCGCATCACACTTGCACATAAATATGTTCGCATGCCCATAACACACTTACATAGAGTCAGATCCACATATATGCACACACATATACAGCAAATCGGACGTATGCACATGAACAGGCGTTTGAGAGTCTTGGAGTTTTTGAGTGTTTGAAAGGTTTTGGAGGATTAATACATACATCCATAGATAGACAGATGAAAAGAGATCATCTCAGATACAATACATACATACATATAAATATATATATATATATGTATGTATATATATATATACACCCCCACACACACATATATATCTATATATGCATATATAATAGATGTATATATACATATATATATAGAGTGAGAGTGAGAGAAAGAGAGATAGATAGATATGTATGTATATATGTATATGTGTATGTATATATGTACATATCTATGTATCTATGTATGTATAAGTAGAGAGATAGATAAACATGAAAAGATTGTCGAATATGATATATTAGTATATATATATTGAAGGATAGACAAATAGATAGACATACAGATAAACAGACAGACAGATAAATAGATACATACATAGATAGA
>NC_142948.1:38438208-38465708 GCF_046866305.1 Octopus bimaculoides | reverse complement strand
TATTCATGAGACTGTGACATTCAGCTTAGTCTCTTTCTCTCTCTCTCTTTCACCCATTGCATTTGTTTCCATATTTTTTTCCTCGTCTCACTCCCATTCTCTCTCCTTATATTTCTCTCCCTTTCTATTTCGTCCTCCAATTTATTTTTTTGTTTATTCTTTCTCTTTTCTCTTTCTCTCTATTTACATATTTTCTTTCCTTTTCCCCTCTTTCCTTTTTTTTCCTGCTTTTTCTTCTTCCCTTTTCTCACTCTTTCTTTCTCTCTTCTCTTCCAGCCTTCACATGTCTTTTTCTTCCTCATTTTTTTCCCTGGAAATCAGTCTTTTCACCTTCTTTCTCTCTCTTTCACTTCATCTCTCTCTCTCTCAAACTCTCTCTCTCAAACTCTCTTTCTGTTATTTCCTTTTACCTTTTCATCTTTTCTTCTTTATACCCCACTCCGTCTCTTTCCCTTTTCTCTTACCTGCCAATTTCTCTGACCCTCATTTTCCCCTATTTCCGTCTCATTTCCTTTTTTTCTCGTCTCACGCTCTCTTCTTTCTTCCTTCCTTCCCTTCTTTTCTTCCTTCCTTCCTTTCTTTCCTTCTGTCTGTTCTCTCTCTATTCTCTCTCTCTCTCTCTCTCTCTCTCTCTCTATCTTTCTATCTATCTCCATTTTTTGACATCATTACAGCGCAAACACAATATCTTTCTTCCTTTCTTCATCTTCTCTCTCAAACTTCGCTCTTCCTTTTCTTTTCTAGACTTATCATTTTATTCTTCCTTATCTCTCTTTCTCCTTATCTTATTTCTCTACACTCTTCCCCTCTCTCCTTCCTGTCTCCCTCTCTCTCTCTTTCAATCATTTTTTTCTTTTTATCCTTTCCCCTTTTCTTTCTTATATATATATTTATCCTCCTTTTCTTTCACCCATTCTCTTCCTCCATTTCTTTCTTCACTATCTCCTTCATTCTTTTTTTCTCTCGCTGTCTCTTTCCCTTTATTTTTCTTCTTTACTCTCTATATATGTCTCTTTCTATCTCTGTTTTTTTATTTTCCCTATCGCCGTCTTTTCCCTTATTTCTCCCACTCTTTCTTCCCTATTTTTTTTCCCAACTTTCACTTTACTTTCTGTCTTCCAAAGAAAACACACACACACACACACACACACACACAAACATACACTCAAACACACGCGCACGCATTTACACGTATACGCACAAGCGCACCACATGATCGCACACAAACGTATTTACACATACACGTAGTACCATGCACCGTCAAATTGACATGTGCGCATGCACAAGAGATACACACATACACGGTTGCTCATTCATACATGTACATTGACTCATAGGCATATACATTGTTATCCACACACACACATAAACGCAATGTTCACACACACACACACACATGCATGCACACATGCTTACCGGCAGCATACGCCATGATACCACACACACACACACACATGATACCGCCTTGCTCAATCACACGCACAAACACATTCATTCACATTTATAGTGACACACCGACTCACCCACATTCATAGATCATAAATACACACACTAACATCTACACATACACACACACACAGAAAACAGTACGGTCTTACACACACGTGCACTCACACAGACATATAAAAAAAACGCGCACAGACATATATTCATACGCGCGCATACATATATACATACATGCATACATGCAGATACACGCAGTTGGCATAAATGCATGTACACATACACACAGGGACATATTCAGACACCTACGAGCATACGGCTTAGATTACACATATTCACACACAGACACTAGGCATGAATACATGTGTATGTGTACGTATGTTTGTGTGTGTCTATATATATATATATATATACATTCATACATATGTATACACACACACACATATATATAAAAACGCATACATAGTTGACATAAATACACACCCATATATACTCGTGAACTCAAGCACACGCACACGTTTGCTAGCATACGGTTTAGCTTAAACACATATATTAATCCATATACACGCACATACAGGTACATACATGCGCACATAACAGGTATACACACACACAAACATATACACACACGCACACATATAGACACGACGGCTGGCATACGGCTTAACATACATAAACATGCACGCGAGACCTCTTCGCATACGCACACATTCACACACATATTGATTTACCAACACACACACACACACACTGACACAGAAAGACAAGCACGCACGCGCACACACACACTGATTCAGTGACACATCAGCATGCACTCATTATTACATCAATGCAAACACACACACACACACTGAGAATCCAGCTGTATAAGACACACACAGTAACACACATACATCAGTGTAATACACACACACACACACACACACACACACGAAGAAGCTAGCTACACAGCATAGTCACATCAGTGTACACATACACAACTACACACATATAAAACACAGCAGATCCGCATACACATACAACAAAAAAATACACACAACACACTGACAGATGAACGAAGAAGCCGCGCACACACATACACACACACACACACAGATACATTCACATTGTAGGACTAGACACATACACATATTTATATCACTGTGATATGCTCCCACACACACACATACGCGCGTACACACGCACACGTAACAAACACACAACAGTGAGAAAGAGAGAGAGAGGAAGTGTATGATAGATAGATAGATAGATAAGTAAAGAGGGAGTAATAGTATGATAGAGAGGAAGTGATAGCTAGATAGGGAGTGAGTGATAGCTAGATAGGGAGTGAGTGATAGCTAGGAAGCGTGATAGAGAGATAGAAAGAAGACATCTGTCTATCTATCTATCTAAATATATATATTCTTATATATATAACGAGAAAGAGGGAGAGAGAGAGAGAGAAAACTAGACAGAGAGAGAGAGAGTGAAAAATAGAAAGTGTGAGAGACCGTGTGAAAGATAAAGAGAGCAACCACAGCAGCAGCAGCAGCAGTACATACACAGACACACAGACGCACGCACACACATACACACGCAGTGATACGCACCCACATACACACACACATATACACGCAATCACTCATACATCCGCTGATGTATACACAGTGTATTTCTCTCTAGCGCACAAGTACACACACACACATACATACACACACACACTCACACTCTTTCTCTCTCTCTTCCATACACGTACGCACATACGCGCACGCATACATACGCGCGTACACACGGTCTCTCTCTCACACACACACACACATATACACGTACACTTACGCGCGCGCCATACACACACTCGCACAAATATACACACGATCTTTCTCTCACACACGCACATATACACACATAAACATGCACACACGTTCATAGTGTCTTTCTCTCCCATACACGCACAACCGGTTACATACACGCACACACACACACACACACATATATACATACATAATCTTTCTCCCATGCACACATACACAACGTATGCACGCACACACACATACTCACCCATATTAACTCTCTCTGTATCTCTCTCTCTCACTCTCACATACACACAAATACACACTCACACGCACACAAGCAGGCACAGGTGCGCGCACGCATACACGCACCTAGAAGCACACACCCATATTAACTCTCTCTCTCTCTCCCTTGCTCACTCTTACACGCACGCACATACACACACAAAAGCATCCACTCACATACACATACAAAGAACCGAGCACACGCAGATATATTAGCTCTCTCTCTGTCTTTCTTCCTTTTCTCTCTCTTACTCTCTGTCTTTCTCCCACTTCCTCTTTCTGTCTTTCTCCCTCTTCCTCTTTCTGTCTTTTTCCCCTCTTCCTCTTTCTGTTTTTCTCCTTCTTACTCTCTCCGTTTTTCTCCCTCTCTTTCTCTTACACGCACGCACAAACACGCACTCACACACACACACATATACACACACACACTCAGCTAACTCACACGCACACCAGCAGGCAGAGTCGCGCGCATACACACACACACACACACACACACGCGTACACACAGAGAAAAGCGCACGCATCCACACCCACATCAATTCGACGCAGACGGTGGCATCGGCGTCGGCATCGTCGGCGGCGGCGGGGACCGAGGCTGGCGCACGGCACACACAGAGTGTAGAAAAATAAACAAACACAGAGTGTGTGAAAAATGGCGTCGGATGTGGTTGAACAGTACTTCGACGGTGTTTTCGTTGACCAAAAGACATCGCTGGACGAAGTGGACGCATCGAAAGTGATTGAAATTATCAGGGATTCAGAGATCCCGTTGAAATACTTCCACAAGGAGATATTTTCTGGACACGCTTCCTTGTCGTGTGGAGATCGTTTCGAAAGGACTTCTGAACAGTCGCTCAAGTATCGTCTGGTAAGTCATCGTCGTTTTATGTTGTTCCTTATTCAAACAACCCTTCAACCCCACCCCCACACCCATCCACAACCTAATTCCCACCCTTATCTACCCTTTTCATTCAATCATCATCATCATTGAAGTCGTCATCATCGTAATCATTGCTCTCATCGTCGTCAGCACCAGCATCGTCGTGGTCGGCGGCACCACCATCACCATCACCACCACCACCACCACCATCGTCGTCGTTCTCGTCCCCGTGGTCGTCATGGTTGGTGTTATGATAATCGTGGAAATACTTGGTGATTATCGTCGTCATTATTGTTATTATTGTCATCTTGAATCATTAACCTCGTCCTTCTCTTCGTCGTCGTCGTCGTCGTCGTCGTCGCAGTCGGCATTGTCATCGTTACCACGATCATCGTCAATCACATATCAACGTCCTCACCACCACCACCACCACCACCACCACCACCACCACTAACATCGCCACCACCAACATCATCATAATCATCATCCTCATCGTTGTCATTTTCGTCCTGGTGGTGGTGGTGGTGGTGGTGGTGGTAGCGGTGGCGAGGAAGACCGTCGTCGTGGTCTTCGTGGTTGTTATAAACATCATTATCGTCATCACCATCACCCTCATCTATTACACCACCACCACCATTATCGTCATCATCATCATCACCATCGCCGTAGACGTCTTCGAGGTCATCGTCGTTTATTATCATCAAAGTTGTCGCCGGCATTACCGTAGGTGTCCATCACATCGTCACCACCACCACCACCACCACCGCTACAACCCATCATCGTCACAATCACTCCGTCCTCATCTTTACTATCATCAACACTGCTACCACCACCGCAACTACGAACATCATCATCACCATCACCACTATCATCATCATCATCTCAACCACCAGCATCATCGTTGTCCCCGCTCACACCACCATCACCATCACCATCACCATCACCATCATTTCATCAATTGACGTAAACATCACTATCACCACCACCACCACTACCGTCTCCTCCGCCGACCATACAATAACAACCCCAATTCTCAGTCAATACAGGAACCTCTGGTCCCACCACCACCACCACCACCACCACCATCATTGTTATCACCATTGCTGTCACAATCATCATTGTCTCCACCACCATCACCACCACAACCACTACAACTGCTGCTGCTGCTACTACTACTACTACTACTACTACTACTACTACTACTACTACTACTACTTCGGCATCTTGTGCTCCTTTTTTTTCTCAAAAATATTTTCTGGGTGTAACTCAAAGAATTTTTTATTGTTATTACCACCACCACCATCACCACCACCTGTATAATAATGATGATGATGATGATGGTGGTGGGGCTCATCATCATCACCATCATCATCATCATCAGTATCATCATCGTCATATTGCCTGAGTAGTGGCGGTGGCAGTGACGAAGTTTGTGACGGCAAATGGCATTGTGATGATGCTGCTGGCGGCAGTGCTGGTGGTGGTGGTGGTGGTGGTGGTGTTTGCAGTGATGGCGGTGATTAGCAGTCAGTTGATGAGTTCTTAGCAACCAGTAAACATTTCGACAACAACAACACTCCTGATACTTGCTGTTGTTGTTGTTGTTGCTGCTTTCGTTTGTACGCTTTCCTGTTTATTCTGTGCACGCTTTCTTTCTGTCTTCCTGGACACCACCACCGCCACCACCGCCGCCACCACCTTTATTACTGTTTCCAATGACACCATCATCATCATCACTACCACCACAACCATCATCATCATCATCACAATACTCGTTCAATAATTACTGGCATCGTTGTTATTATTATTATTATTATTGTCTTCATCCTTTCGGGGTTGATTAAATAAGTACCAGTTACGCACTGGTGTCGATGTAATCGACTTAATCCATTTGTCTGTCCTTGTTTGCCCCCTCTATGTTTAGCCCCTTGTGGGCAATAAAGAAATAATAATTATTATTATTGTCACAAGGTTGGCTTTTGCCTTTCGTCCATTCAGGGGGGGGGGTCGATCAAACAAGTACCAGTTGTGTACTGGGGTTGATGTAATCAATTTACCCATTCCTTTGAAATGACTGGCCTTGTGCCGAAATTTAAAAACATTTTTATTATTATCGCAAGGGTCGACTTTGCATTTCATCCTTTCAGGGTCAACAAAAAACAGTACCAGTTGATTACTGGGGTGGTCGGTGCAATCAATTAGCACCCCTTCTCCCAAACCTTTCAGGCCTTGTGCCATTTTTGGAAAGGATTATTATTATTACCATCCTGAGGTTGACTTTGCCATTCGTCCCTTCAGGGCTGATAAAAATAAAGTCCCAGGCAAATACTAGGATTGAATACTATTCACTTGCTCTGTCCCCCAAAATTGCTTTGTGTCAAAATTTGAAAGAATTATTATTATTATTATTATTCATCGTTTAACGTCTGCTTTCCATACTGGCATGGGTTGGACGGTTTGACTGGGGACTAGTGAACCAGAAGGCTGCACCAGTCTCCAATCTGATCTGGCAAGGTTTCTACAGCTGGATGCCCTTCCTAACGCCAACCACTCCGAGAGTGTAGTGGGTGCTTTTTATTATTATACCTCTGTATGCTATGCATATGTCCCCACTTTCCCAGTGTATACTTTTTTTTTTTATCATTTCATTATTATATGTAAACCCCCCACATACACTCTATGTCTGTCTCTGTATTGTCCCCCTCATCTTTCACCCTTGGGGCGAATAAATGAAATTATTATTATTATTATTATTATTATTATTATTATTATTATTATCGTTGTAATTAAGGTGGCAAGCTGGCAGAATCGTTAGCACGCTGGATGAAATACTTAGCGGTATTTCATCTGCCACTATGTTCTGAGTTCAAATTCCACCGAGGTCGACTTTGTCTTTCATTCTTTCGGGGTCGATAAATTAAGTGCCAGTTGAACACTGGGGTTGATGTAATTGACTTAATCCCTTTGTCTGTCCTTGTTTGTCCCCTCTTTATTTAGCCCCTTGTGGGCAATAAAGAAATAAGAATCGTTAGCACGCTGGGCGAAATGTTTAGCGGTATTTCATCTGTCCCCATGTTCTGAGTTCAAATTCCACCGAAGTCGACTTTGCCTTTCATTCTTTCAGGGTCGATGAAATAAGTACCAGTTATGCGCTGGTGTCGATATAATCAACTAGCCCCCTTCCCCCAAAATTTTCAAGGCCTTGCGCCTAGAATACAAATAATTATTATTATGCTCTCTCTCTCTGATGCCCTGTGGCTAATAAAAGAAATTATTATTATCAGCATTTCCCCTGGTTTTACATTCTGGGTCCAAATGCCGCATAAATTGATATATAGTTTTTCATCCCGTTTGCAGTCGATAAAATAAGGTACCAGCTAAGTCCTAGATATTGCTGGCCCTGTGTCAAAATTTAAAACTGTAATTATCTCGATTGTTTATACCGAGTTCATATATTATGGAGGCCTCAACTCCGCTTTTCATTTGGCCCCAGGGATTGGGATCAATGAAGTAAGTACCTGCCAAATATTTGGTTTAGATAGAAACAAATATTTTCTCCCTTCGAAACAATCTACAGTTTTATATAGCTTTTAGTCACTGGACAGAGGCTCTTTCAGGACACGGCCTTTAAGGGACATGGCCTTTAGTCAATCATTTATTGAGTGGCTATGTGATTTTGGAGTAAAGGGATGTTACTTGACACCTGTTTATAGCACTGTGTGTATGGGTATCAATTGGTTTCAATGCAGAACATTCCATACAAATCCTCTCTGTCAGTCACCATATTTTCTCTGCACATCTTGCTGGGCACTGATACCCTTAAGTTTTTAATACCTGACAGCTGACAGCCCATCTTTCCAACAATAACTTTGGCTCCATTAGTAATTAAAGAC
This sequence comes from Octopus bimaculoides, assembly GCF_046866305.1. Taxonomy (NCBI): domain Eukaryota; kingdom Metazoa; phylum Mollusca; class Cephalopoda; order Octopoda; family Octopodidae; genus Octopus; species Octopus bimaculoides. The sequence continues at coordinate 38,457,438 of NC_142948.1, read as the reverse complement.
TGGTGAAATATTCTATTTTCAAAAGACTTTCAACCTGGAAACTACAGATTACTTCCAGAAATCTCCAGTCTGTCAGTGCTACAAGGGAAAGAGATTGCCCTTTCAAGATAAACTCGACTGGCATGGTAGAACCATTAGATGGACCTACCAAGATGTATGCTGGGTCATGGAACTGTCCTGCATGCACTCACTCGTTCAGTGTTGGACTGTTGCTAATTTGTGGGGTTATGTTGAACAGCTGTTGTTGTGTGTAGGACAGATCCAGCTGTCAGCCCAGTCCATCACGTGGATCACCTCATTACCTCCCTTTGACTGGGAATGGCAGGCAGTTTTCCTCTGGGTCCATGGCAAAAAAAGACATTGTAGGGTGAAGATTTAAAAAGGACCAAAAAGTATTGTTTTCCCCTTTGGCCTTGACTTCATCAAGTTCCAGTTGGTGAAGGAGGTGAAGATGGACAAATGAATTCTACCCTTCAGTGAATTTGCTGTAAAGTTGTTGAGAGTGGTAAGAATGACCTAGGCGAATGGGTTAACTCTCAGGGCACACCTGTAGGCCCGGGAACACAGATGGGAGAGGGCACTCACTCTTGATTGTTAGGATAATCCTGGATTTGTAGGGTTCCATGAGTGACCCTAGACTGCTGCCATTTTGATGGGATGTCTAATTTGATAGCTTTTTGTGCATTTCTTTGCCATGCTTGCCTCTGTTTGTCTTTTCACAATGAATTCTATGCAAAACCCTGGCACTTTTGCACTTGGCATGTTCTTTCATCTTTCAATATTGTGGTAAACGAAGTCTGTGAGCAAGCAGAACTGTTAGCATGCTGAGAAAAATGTTTAGTGGTGTTTCACTTGGCTTTGTGTTCTGAGTTCAAATCCCACCGAGGTCAACTTTGCCTTTCATCCTTTCAGGGCTGATAAAATAAGTACCAGTTGAACACTGGGGTTGATCTAATTGCCTTACACCCTCCTCCAAAATTGCTGGCGTTGTGCCAAAATTTGAAACCAATATTGTAATAAATGAAAAAAAGAAAGTTTTATTTGACTTCTTCAAGTCTAATTTGTAAAGGAAAGGAAGAATGGAGAGAAAAGGGGTTTTGCTCCAGAGGACTTGTGAAAAGGTGGGTGACCGAGAAAAAGGGTCCAGGTGAATGGAACTACTCTAAGCATGCACTTGTTGATTGGAGAGCAACAATTAGGTGAGGGCTTGTGCCGTTGGTGGCCAGGGTGATCCTGGATCTGTGGGGTTTCTTGGTTGGCCCTATCTGGAGGCTTTTGTATCAGAAAGACTGCATCATCCTTAGACCTGTAAGATCTTGTCGGACTGTCCAACCCATGCTGGTATGGAGCTTGGATGTTAAATGTTGATAGTGATGATGATGAAGTTCTCAAAGAAATCGAAGTCAAATATATCTGTTAATTATTTTTAGGTATCTTACAGATTGTGAGCCCCCTAATCTCTAACTTGTTTAGCTTAGGGCCTTAATCCAGCTTTGAGTTGCACCTGATCACAATTAAAATCTGATATACCTTGTGGTTAATTCATGGTCTTTTTAATTGCTGCTCAGTGAATCTTATTGTATATCTTGATCCCTCAGAGTTAAACCTACAAAATCTGCTACATGTTGTAGGTCTACACTGGCCCTTCAGAGTTGACCTACAAAATCCCCTACATGTTGCTGGTTTCCTTTGGTCCCTCAGAGATAACCCACAAAATCTGCTACATATTGTAGGTCTACACTGGTCCCTCAGAGTTAACCTACAAAGTCCCTTACATGTTGCTGGCTTCCTTTGGTCCCTCAGAGTTAACCCACAAAATCAGTTACATGCTGTAGGTTTACCTTGGTCCCTCAAAGTTAACCCATAAAATCAAATGTAAATAATGTACATAATTCCTCATCTCTTAAATATAGAACTGCAAGATATACTATGCCTAAAACTAAAAGAGGAGATGGTCACTATTGGAATACTTCTGATCATAGGCCTGATGGATTAAGGCTCACCTGGGGTTAAACAAAGACAAAGGGTCTCTCACTCCGAGATGATTCTACTGGGTTTGTCTGTTCTTTGACAGGTTTTGCTGTTTTTTTGTCCTGTAGGGTGTCCAGCGAAACCCATCTTCCTTATCAAACAGGATTGGTAAGGATGCTGGTTTAGATGCCAACAGTCTGACCATGCAACAGGTCAAGGCTGGGTTGCATGTTACTAGTAACATTAAGAGTGACGGGACATAAATACACTCACACACACATACACACAAACACACACACACGCACACATATATATGTTGTCCCACTTGAAAATCAGAGTTATGTTGCTCCACTTTAAAATTTCATGTGTGTGTGTGTGTGTGTGTGTGTGTGTGAGAGAGAGAGAGAGAGAGAGAGTATGTGTGTATTTCACACCACTTCAAAAGCATGATAAAGAAACCATTAGAAAAAATTATCATCATCGTCATCATCATCATCATCATCATTTTGCTGTTGTTGACGTCCACATGTCTTTGTAAAAAAAAAATGCCTTGTGATATTTCTTCCAACTCTTAACATTCAGAGTTCAAATCCTGCACGGTCAAGCTTGCCTTTCATACTTTTGAGGAGTGATAAAATAAAGTACCGGTCAAGTACTCTGTGTGTGGTGGGGAGGGTTGATGTTATTGACTAATTCCTTCTTACAAATATTAGGTCTTGAGCCCCAATTAGAAACAATTATTATAATTATTATCAAGCAGTGACCTGAACAATAATAATAATAATAATAATAATAATAAACATCGAAAATTACCTTAGGAATGAGAACCCAGGTTCAAAATTTCCCCCAAGACACCTGATGAAGGTTGGAGGGTATATCAGCTGAAACGTGTTAACAACAAACAAGATGAGGACAAGTACGAAATATACTGACTACACAATACATGCTGCAGCCCTGGGATGTTAATTTCTTTACTGAAAGACAACATTTCACTCTGCTGATTCTCTGAGAGTCACATTTGAAACACCACATCCATAGATCTATGCATGGCAATATTTTTTTCTCTGGGTGTCTTTCCATTTGCCATTTTCTGATCAGCCAGATGCAAATCAATTCTGTAAATGCTTCCCCCCAGCACAATATAGCAAGCGAGCTTGCTTGCAGATTAACAGATAGAACAGTGTAAAGGGCTCTTATATCTATGCTGTGCAATAGATATGGATTATGGGTATCGGAACCATGAGATTTGAATTCAATAACTGGATTAAACATCGAGGATCTACGTATGATAGGGTTTTTATTTGCACATGCACACACATGCACACACAGACATACAGGCATACACACATACATACATATAATCACACACATCAATACACACACACACACACAATGACATACATACCTACATACTACCCACATACATAAAACATTCACCATTCATTTCAGTGTGTTGAATCGTTAATCCCCACACATTTTTTATTTTCTCCATTATTTTTTCATTCTTTCTCCATTTTTTTTCTCGTGACCCTTTCTGTCAAAGAACATTTGCTCAAAACATCAAAACCTTTTCCATTCTTCCTGAATATCAAACTAATACACCTGCTTGTTGTTCCCTCACCTGTCCTTGTCTTTTGCTTTCTGTAAATTTGAACTATATATATATATATATATATATATATATATATATATATATATACAGTAGAACCTCGCAGTATGAGGGCCTCATTGTATGAGTAATTTGCTGCATGAGCCAAGACTCATGCAAATTTTTGTCTTGAAGTACGAGTATGAGCATTCTCTCGTTTATAATTCTCATTTTACTTGTGTCTAAGGCCACAGCCGTAAGGTCGAAACGTGTAAACGAATAAGAGAATAGAAGAGTATATATAATTGTGTGTGTGTGTGTGTGTGTGTGTTGTGTGTGTCTGTAACCTGTTTAGTAGATAGATAAACGGGTAATTGAGCTGTTTCTCTATTGATGGTAAAAACTGATAACAACTTAATTGATTTTCAAATCTTATTGAATTCTCATCAGAGGTGTCTCTATCAATTTGACCAATCCTGTACGTACACACACATACACATGCACACACACTTGTATAGATATATAACCATTTAAAAGAAGAAAAGAAAACGGAGATAAGGAAGTTAATGGTTGTTTATTATTAACAAATTGGTCATCTTCCTTATCTTCATTTTCTTTTTCTTCCTTTAAATGGATATAAACTATGCTTTATTGTTTTAAAGGAATTTCATTCCCCAATAATACTAGGAATCGGCCCAGTATTTCCTTGGATGAAACTATCCCTTCATCACAAGGTTAACATATACTCTAATTAAATTTTTATATATATATATATATATATATATATAAATTTTTATATATATATATATATATATATATATATATATATATATATATATATATATATGGGAGAATTTACGAAAAAAATAACAGGCGAAGACAGGTGGTGTAAACAACAAATGGATGTATTAGTTTAACGCTCGGGAATAGAGAAAGTCTTTAACATTTCGAGCCTTCGCTCTTCAACTGAAAGGAAGACAGAAAGAAATAAGGAGAGAAACAAGGAGAAAAAAATATAAATGTAGTGGTCAGCAATCTATCACATATATATATATACATATCAGTTGTGGCGTGCAAGAGAGACGATTGCGCTGGTATGGACATGTGGTGAGAATGGAGGAGGATAGCTGCGTGAAAAAGTGCCACACCCTAACAGTTGAGGGAACCCGTGGAAGAGGTAGGCCCAGGAAGACCTGGGCTGAGGTGGTGAGGCAAGACCTTCGTACATTGGGCCTCACCGAGGCGATGACTACGGACCGAGACCTTTGGAAATGGGCTGTGCGTGAGAAGACCCGGCAAGCCAAGTAAGATCGTTGCCAGTGCCCCTGGACTGGTTCTTGTGTGGGTGGCACATGAGATGCACCATTTTGAGCGTGGCCATTGCCAGTACCGCCTGACTGGCTCCTGTAGGATTTTCGAGCGAGATCGTTGCCAGTGCCCCTGGACTGGCTTGTGCGGGTGGCACATAAAAGACACCATTTCGAGCGTGGCCGTTTTCGTGCGGGTGACACGTAAAAGCACCCACTACACTCTCTGAGTGGTTGGCGTTAGGAAGGGCATCCAGCTGTAGAAACTCTGCCAAATCGGACTGGAGCCTGGTGTTGCCATCCGGTTTCACCAGTCCTCAGTCAAATCGTCCAACCCATGCTAGCATGGAAAGCGGACGTTAAACGATGATGATGATGATGATGATGATGATGATATACATTTACATATATATATTATATACTATTTATTTACATATACACACTGTATATATATATGTATATGTGTGTTTATATATAATACATATTTATAAGTCTAAGGTGAGGTGGGGAGTGAAGTTAGGGTATTTCCAGAAAAGCACTCAACCTGAATACGGGGCTATCAACACTGTCAGGTTCCCTTGCCAAAGCTGGAATTCCAAGTTTCATGACAAGTAGGCTTAGCGAAGAATAAATAATCCAAATGAAAAACATCGTTAATGATTCGTTACAATTGTTTCTGTACCAACTCTATTTGCAACGCTAGTTTACACAAAAACTCAAAATGGAAGTCTATGTAACGTTTGCAGTTTTTGACATTAGAGGGGCACTTCATCAGATTTGCATCAAAGGTGTAACTGTCAGAACCATAAAGAATTGCTACAGAAACGATTGTAACAAATCATTAGCAATGTGTTAAAGAACTTTCTTTGTTGTCTTCTTCTTTTCATTCGGTGTATGTGTATACACACACACACACACACGCACACACATAAATTGTTGCTATTTGGTCAAATCTATATTTTTCAATATTCATTTTTACTTGCAATAGCCAGTTCTTTTGGTCAAACTGTCGTATCTCCAACTCCTTCAGATGCCAAGGTATCAAAAAATTGTCAAAGTGTAGTAGAATGGTTTTGCTATGGAATGGTGAAATTATTTTTTTGTTTTCTGAAAAAGCAACATTTTGGACTTATGACACTTTTGCATAATAGGTGTGTGTGTGTATAGTTGTAAATGTGTGCTTGCACATGTATGTATTAATATGTTTGTATATGTGTGTGTGTATATATATATATATAGATATAAATATACACGTGTATGTGTGTATATGTATGTGTATGTATTGTGTGTACTTTTAAATATGACGATGCATACTCACATAAGTATATATGTGTATATGTATGTCTACATGTATGCATGCGTGTATGTGTATATATATGTGTGTATGCTTGTAAATGCGTGGGCGTATGTGTATGTAAATGTGTGTGTATTATGTATGCTTTTAAGTATGGGCGGGGGTGTACTCACTTAAGTATATATGTGCATGTATGTATACGTTTATATATGTATGCATGTATATACATGTAAATGCATGGGTGTATGTCTTCATATAAGCATATACTTTATGTGCATGTGTGTTGTGTGTACTTTTAAATATGAGGGTGTGTAGACACTTGAGTATATATTTGTGGATGAATGGGTATCTGTGTGTATGCTAGTAAGTGCATGGGTGTGTGTGTATGTGTGTGTGTGCATGTGTATGTGTGTGTGTGTGTCTATAAGTAATATATTTATAGAGCAAAACCATCAACTGGAGGGTTTCACTAAGATATCTGGAATCACAAACAACATGGAAACGTCTCCCATTTAAGGCTTCCAGCTTCCTGCCAGCCTCCTCACAACAACACTGCACATGCTGTTAGCATCCTCTAGACACTCATTCCGACTTTTCTTTCCTAAAAACACACACACACACACACGTGCACTCACACACACACACGCTCACACATACACACCCATTATAAACATTTAGTCATATGCCTCTCATCTCCATCATATCACCGACCATCCGGCCTCTTTTCCCATCTCCTTCTCTGTTTGTCTGTCGCTCTCTCTCTCTCTGCTTCCATCTCTTTTCTTCATTATCTATCTGTCTATCTATCTATCTATCTCTTTATCTCTCTGATAATATGTTTATGTATCTCTATCTATTTAACTATCTATCTGTCTATCTAACTACATTCATCTATTCATCTCACTCTCTCTCTCTCTCTCTCTCTCTCTCTCTCTCTCTCTATATATATATATATATATATATATATATATATATATATATATATATGTGTGTGTATATATCAATCTATTTATATATTTATTTATTGATTTATATATCTATTTGTCTGTCTATTTTTCTGTCTGTCTATCAGTCTATCTGTCTGTCTGTCCCTCTCTGCTTCCAGCCTTGTTTATCATTATCTATCCATCTATCCATCTATCTCTCTATCTATCTATCTATCTATCTATCTATCTATCTATCTATCTATCTATCTAACTATCTTTCTGTCTATCTCTCTATCTATCCATCCACCCATCCAGCCATCCATTCATTCATCCATCCATCCATCTATCTATCTATCCATCTGTGTGCATATCTGTCTTTCCATCTGTCTGTCTGTCTGTCTATCTGCCTGAGGTTTCACCTTTGACCCCTGCCTACTTTTGCCTCAACAACACATCATTCCTTGCTCAGTCCTGCAGTCTTTCAAAACATCCCCTTCTCAATCTAGCCATGTCCAGCCAACCAACTGGGGGGGGGGGGGGGGTCGCTGGACTTATTACCATCCTTTACCCAACCCAAACTCTCTTCCGCCTCCATCTCCTCTTCTTCTTCTTCTTAGTCCCCCTCCTCCGTCATTCCAAACTCCCACCTCTACCTCTGCCACATGCCACCATCACAAAAACCACCACCACCACCACCACCACAATCTCCACCAACATCACCACTATCATCAGTACCAGCATCACCACAATCATCACCATCACCACAACCTCCATCACCATCAACATCAACATCACTATTGCCACCACCAACACCGCCTCACCACCACCACCACCACCACCACAAATCATAATCTCTCACTCAGTCCAACAGATTTTTTGTTAGTTTCAATGGAGAATATTTAATTTAAGGAGTTCGAGCAACAGGACAGATGGCTGAGTATACTGCAGACATGTGAATATAGTCAGTATGTGATGGCAGAAAGAATGCGTATGTCAGTGTGTGATGGCTTATGTGTGTGTGTGTGTTAGTGACTGTGTGTGTGTGTGTGTGTGTGTGTGCACACATGGCCATGTGGTAAGAAGATTGCTTCCCAAAACTACATGGTTCCAAGTTCAGTCCCACTGCATGGCACTTTGGGCAAGTGTCTTCTACTGTGGCCTCGGGCCAACCAAAGGCTTGTGAGGGGGATTTGGTAGACAGAAACTGAAAGAAACCTGTTGCATACATACATATATACATGTGTGTGTGTGTATGTGTGTGTGTGTGTCCACCACTGCTTGATAACTGGTGTTGGTTTGTTTATGTCCCTCTAACCTAGTGGTCCGACAAAAGTGATCAATGTAATATACACCAGGCTTAAAAAATAAAAGGTATCAGGGTTGACTCATTTGACTGAAATTCCCCAGGCTGGTGCCCCAGCATGGCCACAATCTCATGACAAACAAATAAACGCTAAAAGATAAATGATATATAAAAATAGGAATAATAGGAATGTAAGTTTATATTTACATATCTATGTAATACGTATGCATTTATAGGCATACATACACATACACAGATATACATGCATACATATATATATGTATGTATACATATATACATATGCATACATATATACATATATATATATATATATATATATATATATATATATATATATATATATATATATATATACATAGACACATGCACATATATATATATATATATATATGTACTTATATATATATGTATATATAGACATACACATATATATATATGTATACATATATATATATATACACAGATGCACACACACACATACATACATATACATAGACATATACACATTCATATACACACACACATATATATATACATATATACATATATACATACACACATATAAGCACATACATATCTATATCCGTCCATACTTACACGCGCACACGCATACACATGGAGAGATAATACAAACAAAATTAATTTCATCTCTTCCCCCTCTCCTCAATCCCTTACGTAATTGCTGAAAAGGAAATGTTTGCTTATTTATATACTTTTTTACTTGTTCATTTATGGATTTCTTTCTTTCTTTATTGATTGATTTTTTTTTTCTTTAATTTTGGAATTTTTGCCAGATTTTTTTCCCTCTCTTCTTTTGAATACTTCGATCTATTAGAAACACATAACATTGTATTTCATTTGGTGATGGTGGTGGTGTGGATGATGATGACAGATGTCATCTTTGTTGCTGTCATCGTCATCATTGTCATCGCCATCATCATGATAATTCCAAATCCTTCGCCTCTCTCCTTCCCTTCCTTTCGTGATCTAGTGATCATGAGTGGAACAACCTAACACTTAGGCCACCCCACACCTTCACTGTCAACAGGTAAAAAGAGTAACGGGTAAAGACTCCCTTCGGTCATGACTGACCATGGGGTTGCACCTAGAAAGTTCCCCTCCAAGGTACAGGCCCCAGCAAGGTTGCTTGTGGAAGAGCAGCAGCCTCCCCTCGCCATCCCCACTGATGTTATCCAAGGGAAAGGCAAAGGGGCCAATACAGCTTGGCACTTGTGACATCACAACTCGTTTCTACAACTGAGTGAACTGGAGCAATGTAAAATAAAGTATCTTGCTCAAGAACACAACCCACAGCCCAGTCCAGGAATGGAACTCACAACCTCATGATTGTGAGCCAGACACTAATCACTGAACCGTGTGCCTTCACTATCAACAGATACCACCAAATAAACAGAGGAATGTTACCTGTGATTAACTGATGTCCTATCCAGGGGGAGTTTCATCTCTCATTATAGTGTCTCTGAGGTGGTACATTATGTTCTACAATACCTGAGTACGTCCAGGCTCTCAATAGGTATCATCTATCATCTGAGAATATTACCTGTGATTAATTGGTATCCTATCCAGGAGGACATTTATCTCTCATCATAGTGTTATGGTGGTGGGACCATGTATTCCACATTACCTCAGTACACCCTAACTGTAAACTGGTGCTATCAGGTCATCTGAGAATACCACCTGTAATTGACTGATGTCCTATCCAGGAGGAGAGGTAACTCTCATCACATTGTCACTGCAATGGCCCCTTTATATTCTGCATTATCTTAGTTCTCCATGATTCTCAATAAGGTACCAGCAAATTCTCCTGGAATGTTGTGGAGGCGCGTGGCTTAGTGGTTAGCATGTCAGCATCATGATCACAAGATTGTGGTTTCGATTCCTGGACCGGGCGACACGTTGTGTTCTTGTGCATAACACTTCATTTCACGTTGCTCCAGTCCACTCAGCTGGCAAAAATGAGTAACGTTGTGATGGACTGGCGTCCCGTCCAGCTGGGGAATACATACGCCATTGAAACCGGGAAACCGGGCCCATGAGCCTGGCTAGGCTTTAAAAGGGCACATTCATTTATTTATTTTAAATCCTCCTGGAATGTTACCTGTGATAGACTGTCATCTTAAGGAGAATTTTGATGATGACAATGATGATGTCAATGATGATGATGATAACAAAGGTGATGATGATTATGATAATGATGATGATGAATGATGAAGATGACAGCGATGACAAACAGAATTACAAACACCCATTTCTGTTGGTTTAACCAATTGTTTTTATCCAAATCAGTCCTGTTTCCCCTTTTAAATCTTGGTCATTCTGACACTAACATATTTTAACCTTCAGGTTTTCATAACCTGCCATCTTAAGTCTTCTCCTGGTGTCTTCTTTACCGGTCACTCTGTCAGTCCATCCATTTATCTGTCACGGACGTCGACTAAACTGGACTCAAAGTATCTTATGCTGCTTCTTGTCTCATTTTTTTTTTGTCTGTTTTACTTTTAGTTTTTTTTTTTTCAAATTTTCTTTGAGGCTGTCTGAATAACTTGTGTTGCTGTACCTGGTCTTAAGGTCTTAACCAATCAACCTGTAGATATTTATACAATGCGTGTTCATGTAGTGTGTGTGTGTGTGTGTTTGTATGATATGTATGTATAAGTGGGTGTGTATGCATGCAGGTTTGTATGTGGATGTATATGTTGTATATTGATACATACATTCTCATGTCTTACACACTCATCAACCAAACACAATCTGTTCAAAGATGCACGCCTATATACACATTTACATGCAGTCATTGCATGCACACACAGTCATTACACTCGTATTAACACACACACACACACACATATATATACGTATGTGTAATGAGTGGCAAATATATGCATACACACACATATATATGTATGCATGTGCGTATATATATATATATATATATATACACACATATACACACACATACATACACACTTACATACATACATACATACATACATATACATATACATGTATATATACATACACTAACGATTCTACGCTCTCATATCTTCTCTTTCCATCCATGAATTGTCTCAAACACACATTATCCGTCACCTTCCACTTTTTTCTTTCGCTGTCTCTTTCTTCTTAACCCTCACCCTCTCTCCCTCTCTCCCCATTCTGTCTCTCCACCTCTCTCTCTCTCTCTCTCTCTCTCTCTCTCTCTCTCTCTCTCTCACACTTTATCCTCAATATTTTTCTATCTCTCCATATATCTGCCTTTCTCTTTCTCACTCCCACCTTTTCCCACGTTTCTCTTTTTCTCTTTGACCTTCTTATTCTCTCTCTCTCTCTCTCTCTCTCTCTCTCTCTCTCTCTCTCTCTCTCTCTCTCTCTCTCTCTGTCTCCTTCTCTCTCACATTTTCTCCGCATTTCTCTCCCACACTCTATTCTCCATCCTACCACTTCTCTTTCTTTCTCCACATATGTCTCTCTCTCTCTCTTTCCCCCTCTCTCACCGCATCTCTCTATCATTCTTGCTTCCTCACTTCCCCCTCTCTCTTCCCCCACCCTCACCCTACCCCCTCCTCGCCACTCCGCTCCACCCCCTTGCTGTGTTACAAAAATCTCCTCCAGCATCCTGTTGGACAAATGAACAAACGAGATGGAAAGATGGGTGGATGGAGGGGTCCAAGGAAGCTGGGAAGGAGGCTGCAGCATGGAAGAATGGACGGATGTATAAAGGTGGGGTCCTTTAGATAGCAGTTATGATGGCGGTGGTGGTGGTGGTGGTGATGGTGGTAGTTATGGTGGTGGTGATGGTGGTGGTGAAGATGATAGTAATATCTGGTGGTAGTGGTGATGGTGGTGGTGGTGGTGGTGGTGGTAACGATCGTAGTGGTAGTAGTGATGATGGTGATGGTGGCCATGGTGGTGGTGGTGATGGTAGTGGTGTTATGTGATGGTGGTAGTGGTGGCAGTGGCGGTGGCTGTGATGGTGGTGGTAGTAGTGGTGATAAAGATGATGGTGATGATGATGCTGAAGGTGACGAGGAATGGTTTGTGGGTTCCTGTATGAAGCATATGTGTGTATCTGCGTATACATGTGTGTATGAGAGCATGTGCATATGAACGTGTATGTATGTGTGTATGTGTGTGTTTGAGAAGGAATCAGTATGTGTGACTGTGAGTTTTGTACGCTTGTGTGTACGCATATGTGTGTAAATGTATATGTGTATATGTATGTGTGTATAACTGTGTGTTGCTCTGTGTATGTTTCAGTGTATATATGTGTTTTTTTGTGTGGGTGTCTATATGGATCAATATATGTGTCTATGTGTGTTAGCAAGTGTGTATGTGTGTGTGTGTGTGTGTATGTGCGTGTGAGCATGTATATGCATGATGTGTATGTTTGTAGATGTATGAGTATGTATGTGTATATATGTATGTATGTGTATATATATATGTGTGTGTGTGTATATGTAAACAAGCATTAATCGGTCGGAAGCGCCAACAAAAATACTGTTTGTTTTTCTTTCTTCATCTGTAATGAAGGAAAATGGTTTCTTTCTGCAAACGTACACACACACACACAAGTTTCTCACATGTACACATACATATATACACACACACATACATACATATATATATATATATATATATATATATATATACATACATACAAATACAGATATGTGTATGTGTATATATACATACATATGTATATGTGTGTATATATATATATATATATATATATAGAGAGAGAGAGAGAGAGAGAGAGAGATCACATTGACTGCTCCACATAGAGAGAGAGAGACAGAAGACATAAAGTGAAAGAAAAAAAGAAAGAAAGAAAAGAAGAAAGATAGTAACGTTGTATGTTTGCATTGTAAAGAAGTCAAAAGAGAAGAATACTAGAGAGAGAGAGAGAGAGAGTGAAACAGTGAAATGCAATGAAAGAAGAGAGAGAGGAGTAAGATTGAAAAATGCAAGTGAGAGAGAGAGAGAGAGAGAAAAAGAAAGAGATAGAGGCAGAGAGAGAGAGAGAGAGAGATTGATTGAGAGAGAGAAGGAAAGAGAAATTAAAGGCAGTGGCCCTTGAAAGATGTGACAGAAGATAGTGGGGAGTGTGGGTGGGTGGGTGGAAGGGGGATGGGAGGGGTGGAACGTAGCACAAAAATAATATTGCAACCAGAAGAGCTTTGACTGCAATGTGAAGGTGCAGCCGAGATCAATACAAGGACTGCCACCCACACCCACATACCCACTACCCTTCCACCCCCAACCTCCTTCTCCTCTTTCTCTCCCTCTCTCTCTCTGTCTTGACATCCTTTGCCATCCACTGCTCCCAGTTTTGTTGACATTGCTATAGCAATGATTATGATGATGGTGGTGGTGGTGGTGATGATGATGATGAGAATAATGTGGAGGATGATGCTGATGATGATGGCAATGGTAGTGATGATGATGATGACTACATTGAAAATGATGATGTCGATGAAGATGATGGTGACAGTGGTGGTGACGATGATGATGATGATGTGGATGGTCATCTTGATAATGAAGATGATGCTGGTGATGACAACAACAATGAAGGTGGTAGCTGGGGCACTGGTTGCCATCGTCACCACCATCATCATCATCATCATCATCATCATCACCATCATTCTCCTCCACTTCCTCCTGTTCCTCCTCTTCATCACCATCATCATCATCTTCATCATCATCATCATAAGAATGATGGTGGTTGTGGTGGCAGTGGTGATGACGACGATGATCACAATGATGGTGATGATGATGATGATGATGGTGGTGAGGTGTGTGATGATGATGATGATGTTGAATGACTGTGGTGATGGAGATGATACTAATAAATATTGATGATGATTATGGTTGTGATGACAATAATGATAATAACGATGACGATGTTGACAAGCAGGAAATGGCTGTTCTTTTTTTATCCTTTCACTGCCAAAATCGATCCATGGATCATGAATCATTGGATTCCCTCCCCCCACATGACCACCCTGACTGTTGCTATCCATCAATGGGTGACAACCTCCACCATTTCACCCTTCTTCTTCTCCTTGTTGACCTGTAGACAAGACCAGGTCAGGCCCAACTCCAATATGGGACTTGAACTCAAAGTTGGACTTGAACTCAAAAGCTGGACTGAACACTCACTTGAGGACAAGAAAACACTCTTCACTTTTACAGGGCTTCCACTGTTTACAACTGCAGATTATTCTGTCCTATTTATTTGTGATTCCTGTTTACAGCTAGATAGACTGAGCCATTTCAGATTTATCCCTTTCGTTTGTTGCCCTATTTTTAATGAACCACCTTATGAAATACTGGGTAACCATTACAGGAAGCTACCTGTACTTGTTCCACTATCATAGTTCAGCCTCTCAATATTTGGCATAAATTCACCTCACCCCCCCTCACAAATACTCCCCCCTCATCGCTTAGGTCGATGAGAGCTTTTCCGTTTCTTGTTCCCTGCTCTTTTCTTATCTCATAAGTTACTTGTGGCTTTGCTAGTGTTGATGACAAGGGGGGGGGGGGAGCACCCAATAATACGCTTTAAAGTGGTTGGCATTTGGAAGGGTGTCGAACTGTAGGAGCCACACCAGAAGCAGAAGTTGTGGGGGGGGGGCTGGCACAGTTCCGCGGCTCAAAGGACACTGTCAGACTGTCTAACCCATGCCAGCTTGGTAAACGGACGTCAAATGATGACGACGATGATGATGATGATGATGATGATGGTAATGATGATGATGATGATGATGATCATGATGAAGGTGATGATGATGATGATGATGATGATGATGAGTTTGATGATGACGATGGTGGTGGTGATGGTGATGATGAGCATCTTGATGATGATGATGAGGATATTGAGGAGGATATTGAGGATGATGAGGATGATGATTTTTGATACTGTTGAAGACGATGAGGATAATGTTTGATGACAGTAATAATGATAGTCTCAGTGATGAGGATGATGATGATAATGACTGCCTTATATATTTCAATTAATTAACAATGTAATCCAAGATGTTGGATGATATTTAGCAAAATATCTGTTTTTCACAGAGAAGTTTATCTCATTAACTTACTTTGTAATTGTTTGTTTGTTTTTCTTGCTGTTGTGGTTGTTTTTGCTGTTGTTGTTGTTGCTGTTGTTTAGCCCCGGGTCATCCCTGATACAACAAGTGATCTAGGTATGATCAAATGCATTTATCGACCCCGAAAGTAAGAAAGGTAAAGTCAGCCTTGGTGGAATTTGAACTCAGAACGTAAAGACAGATGAAATACCACTAAGCATCTCGTCCAGCGTGCTAACCATTCTGCCATCTCCACCTCCTTATACACCTGTTATATTAACTCTTTCTCATACTCTCTCTCTACACCATGTAAAAGTGTGACTGGAAAAAACAACCAATCAACCAACATTTATATCGGCTATCATTACAGAGAGAGAAATAATTAAGTATTATTAATTACTTATATAATAGTTAATTAATTCTTTATTTTAATCATTGTATCTATTACAGAAAACAATTTCATAAGGGAAAAAAAGGGAAGATTTAAAATAAAATTTTTTTCTTGGTGATTCTGAATGGCCAAGTACATGTGTAAAATAAATGTATGTTGTGAATGGGGTGTACGGGTATGTGTGTGGGTATGTATGAGTGTATATATGTGTGCAGGTGTGAATGTAGGTATATATATGTATGTGTGTATATGGGTATACATGCATGTGTGTCGGGTTTTATACGCATGTATAGATGCATTTGTATGTGTGAGTGTATTTTTTTTAAATGTATGTATATGCGTATTAGTGTATGCAGTATCTGAGTATTTGTGTGTGTGTGTATGTGGGTGTACACATGTATGTGTGTATGTGTATATGCATGCATGTTTGACTGTGTGTGTCTGCATGTGTGTTTGTGTGCATGTACTGCAGTGTAACAGTGTGGACCTGCATAGTCTATGGGCAGGGATCAAAGATTCGATGGCTTTGCCATGGCTGGCAACTCTCTGACTGCAAAAGACTCTTGTATAGAACAGTAGTGACAATGTCTTGATGGTTCACCTGGTTCATGTTGTTGTTGTTTAACTTGTGAAGAAAAATAAAGAAGCTAATATCAAACTTTATATATATGTGTGTGCGTGTATATATATATATATATATATATATATATATACACATACATACATACATAATACACACATACACGTACATATGCATAAATTTTCAGGTGTCAGCTATATCTATCTATCTATCTATCTATCATATGTGTGTGTCTGTCTGTCTATTTATCTATCTATCTGTCTGTCTGTCTGTCTATCTATCTATCTATCTGTCTGTCTGTCTGTCTGTCTATCTATCTATCTGTCTGTCTGTCTGTCTATCTATCTATCTATCTATCTATCATATGTGTGTGTGTATACATAATAAATACACATATTGTTCAGCCGACATACACAGACGTGCGTGCACACACACACACGCACACACACACACATATCTACACACACAGACGCACACACACACACACACACATGCACACACACACACATACACACACACGCGCACACAGACACATACAGGCACACACACACACACGCACACACAGACACATACAGGCACACACACACCTTTAGCCATTCTGCTGCAGCAGACATTAAGACGGAATGGCTCTTTGTTTTTGCTTTTACTGCATTTTATTTCATCTTCTTTCCCTGCAGTTCCATGCTGTATGTTCTGCAGTGTGCTGCACAGATAACAGCACATTACACCACTGCTGATAGTAGACAGCATTGCTGTGGTTACACTCAACCTAAAGCATCTCCTTTATTCACTTTTTTTTCTTTTACCTTTCCGCCTTTATAGTTTCACCACCCCAGCCCCCCCACACCTTTCCTTTTCGTCTTCTTCCTTCTTATCCTTTGGTCCTCATCTTTCCATCTACCTATTTCATTGTTCTCTTCCCCCTCCTCCTCCTCCTCACTCCCACCATACACATGCACACATGCCACCTCTTCCTTCGACCCTTTCTGCTTCTTCACCCAATCTCCCCCTCTTCCTTTCTTGACTCCCCCTCTTCCTTCCTCTACCTTTTCTCTCCCTCTCTCTCTTCTCTTTCTCTGTCTTCTGCCATCCCCCTCCTCCTCCTCTGCCCTCACCCTCTCTTTATCTTTTAATCTTTCATTTTCTTTCTGTCTTTTTTTCCTTCATTTTTTTATGTCCTCCACTTTTTTATTTTCTTTATTTTTTTTGGGGGGGGGGAGTTATTTTATTTTGGTTTCTTTTTCTTTATTTTTTCTTTGCCCTCTTCCTCCCCTTTTCTCCTCTCTCTCTCTTCTCCCCCCCCCCCATTCCATCAGCTCTCTTTCTCTCTCTCTCTTTCTTCCTCTCCCTCCCCCTCCTCTCCCTCCCTTTATCCTTTAATCTTTCATCTTCTCTGTCTTTTTCTTCACTTTTAATGGCCCTTTTCTTTTTTTCATTTCATTTTATCTTTATTTCTTTCTATTTGTTTTTTCTCTTTTATCATACACCATCTCTCTCTCTTCCTCTTCCTTCTCCTCCCCTAATTTCCCTCTCTTTTTCCTTTCTCTTCTATTTTAACCCTTCTTTGTTCTCATCTCTTCTTCATTTTCTTTTATCTTATGTCATCTTCTTCATTATATTTGTTCTTGCTTTCCTTCTTTCTTTCTTTCTTTCTTTCTTGTCATTATTTTCTTCTTTTTTTTCTTCATTTTTTCTTTTCCAATCTTCTTCTGCAGATATGTGTATGTGAGTGTGTGTGTGTGTGTGTGACTGAGCGCGACTCCATGTGTATGAGAAAGTGTGTATGAGGAATTCTGTGTGTGTGTGTATGCATGTGTGAATGTGAGTGAGAGAATATATGTGACATAATGTGTGATAGAGTATGTGAGGACATGAGTGTGTGACAGAATGTGTGTGAGAATGTGTATGTGTATGTGAGGCAGAGTGTGTGTTTGTTTGTGTGTGTGGATACCTATAAATGTGTATAAGAGAACCTGTCTGATTGGTCAGTGTGTATGGAAGTCTGTGAGTGTATGTGGGTGTGTAAGAATGTGTGAGGTAGGGAGAATGCTTGTGAGAGTGTGTGTGTGTGTGCATGAGAATGTGTGTGTGTATGTGAGAGAGTGAGTGTTTGTGAATGTGTGTGTATGAGGGAGAGAGAGTGTGAATGTGAGTGCGAGGAAGCAAGAGCATGTGTGTGTGTGTGAGAGAAAGAGAGAGAGAGCGTGTGTGTGCGTGTGTGTTAGTATGCATCTGAATGCATATAAGAGTCTGTGTGAGCATGTGTGTGAAAGTCTGTGTGTGTGCGTGTGTGTGTGTGTGTGTGTCTGCGCTCACGTGAGTGTGTGTTTGAATGCGCATAAGACTGTATTCGTACGTTGTCACTCTATAACTCTTCTACTGCTACTACAACGGTCTCTGCTCTTCAAAAATTGCTGATTCTGTTATTATCTTCATCCCCGCCCAGACTCACCCATATGTATGTATAAATATGTAGGCATATGTAGATATATATATATATATATATATATAGTTGTGTGTGTGCGTATGTGTGTCTAATCTATCTATCTATCCCTCTGCTATACTCCTCCACACACGCATACATATATACGCATGTATATGTACGTGTGTGTGTGTGTATAATTCTATATGTATGTCATATATGTGTATATATATATATATATATATATATATATATATATACACGCACATACATATGTGCACATATATGTGTGTGTGTGTATGTATCTATATCTATATGTAT
>NC_142948.1:38423208-38433208 GCF_046866305.1 Octopus bimaculoides | reverse complement strand
ATATATATATATATATATATATATATATATATCTATCTGATTGGCTCCCATGCCGGTGGTACATAGAAAGCACTATCCAAACTTGATCAATGCCAGGCCCGCCTGACTGGCTCCTGTGCTGGTGGCACATAAAAAGCACCCACTACACTCTCGGAGTGGTTGGTGTTAAGAAGGGCGTTCAGCTGTTGAAACATTGCCAGATCAGACTGGAGCCTGGTGAAGCCTCCTGGCTTGCCAGACCTCAGTCCAACTGTCCAGCTCATGCCAGCACGGAAAACGGACGCTAAATAATGACTATAATAATGATGATGATGATGATGATGATGATGATGATATATCTATAGAAAGAGTAAAAAATTGCACAGAAGAATCACATAGGAACAATTTCATGCCATTATCAATGTCCGTTTCTCTCTTTCTCTTTCTCTCCCAATATATTTATATATATATATATATATAAGAATTTAAGGATTGGAGAAAACGCATGTTATAATTGCATACTTTATTCCTACATATGTTTCAAAGGATTACAACCTGTGTGATCCATAGGGATCTTTGATATTAAAATTGTAACCTTCTCCATTTAAGATGATTCCCATGCTTTCCCTGATGAGAAGGTTACAATTTTAATATCAAAGATCCCTATGGATCACACAGGTTGTAATCCTTTGAAACATATGTAGGAATAAAGTATGCAATTATAACATGCGTTTTCTCCAATCCTTAAATTCTTAAATATATTCAAATACCCAAAATTTCAAGGAGTTCCTGCCTTAAAAACAGGAGCTAACCACAGTTATTTTGTGTTCTTTGCTACATTGGTTTCTATTAACCCATTTATTCTATCAGAAGAATTTTTATTCATTAAGATAGAAGAAATACACATAATATATATATATATATATATATATATATATATATATATATATATATATATATATATATATATATATACATGCATATATATATATATGCGTGTATATATAAAACAACATATATCAAAACAAACTATTAAATA
The DNA here is from genome assembly GCF_046866305.1 of Octopus bimaculoides. Classification (NCBI taxonomy): domain Eukaryota; kingdom Metazoa; phylum Mollusca; class Cephalopoda; order Octopoda; family Octopodidae; genus Octopus; species Octopus bimaculoides. The sequence goes on along the minus strand of NC_142948.1, from coordinate 38,432,190 downwards.
GCACAATAATATAGATCATCACACTATGAAAAAACAAAAAACAAAAGAAAACAATATAAACAAAACACAATACAAAGTCATCTAAGAAAACCATAAAAATTAAGAATTATCTCAATTGACATCAATTTTTTTTTTAGTTGGGAGGGGTGGTTATTTTTCTCTGAAATTATGGGCTGCCAATAATTATGGGATGTTAATAATAATTTCATCTCTAGATATCCCCTAAACATATATACAGACTCTATGTATTCTTTATGCTACCACAGTCCTCCTCCTCTTCTACCTTTTCTTTCTTTTTGTCTTTTTTTTTTGGCCTTTGGATATCATCATGGCTTTTTAATCTCACCACCACCACAGCCACGGTCTTCATCGCTGTCGTCATCACCACCTCTGCTGCCACAACTACAAAGGGTGCTGTCATTAATCTACTCCTCCCACCACTGTTCTTCTATTGCTCACATTATGTTTTCTCCTCCTACTACTGCTCACTTTACTGCTGCTTACACTTTCATACTTTCTATCAATGCTCACTCTTTCTCTCTCTGCCTCTCCCCCCCCCCCCGTCTCTCTTTCTCTCTTTCTCTTTTTCTCTATCGCTGCTGCTCACATTCTGCCAATTCCTCTGATTGAAATATTGTCAATAGAAACTGTGTGGAAGCCTGTCAGGAGTGTGTGTTAGTGTATATTTGTATGTGTGCGTATGTTTGTATGTGTGCCTTGTGCCTATGGTAGACCAAAAATTCTTTATAACATTAATCATTTGTGAGGCAAAAGCAGTGAACTAGTAGAACCGTAAGAAAGGCATCATAAAAAATGGTTGGCAGCATTTCTTTCGGCTTTCTGTCCTGAGTTCAAATGTCTCCAAGTTTGACTTTGCCATTTATCCTTTTGGGAGCTGATAAAGTAAGTACCAGTTGAATACTGGGGTCGATGTAATCAACTTATCCCCTCACTTGAAATTGCTGGCCTTGTGCCAAAACTTAAAACCATTATTTGGTGTAGTAGTAGTAGTAGTAGTAGTGGTGGTGGTGGTGGTGGTGGTGGTGGTGGTGGTGGTAGTAGTAGTAGTAGTCGTTAGTTGTAGATGACACTAGTGCAACACATGAGACTGATGATCGAACGAAATGATTGAAACGAAACTCCAGCAATTTGTCTGCGAGGCACTAGTTTCTTTTTTCTTCTTCTTCTTCTTCTTCTTCTCTTTTTCCTTTTCCAGATCTGAGATCGAAGGGCATAGAGGAAAAACAGGAGATAAAAGAGAGCTTGATAAAGGGTAGAGAGAGAGAGAGAGGAGAAAGGAGAGAGGAGTGGAGGAAAGAGAGACAGAGAGACAGAGAGAGAATGAGGAGGAGGAGGAGGAGGAGGAGCAGAGAGGGTGGAATAGAGATAGGAGAGTAGATCAGAGATAGTGGTCTTTTTGCAGATCTTAATTCTTTAAGTGCTTTCAGATTATTTTGTCTTTGATGTTTTAAGAAGCCAAGATTATTGTTGTTATTATTATTATCATTGCTGTTGTTATTATTATCATTTTCATTATTGTTGTTGTTGTTGTTATTATTATTATTATTATTACTATTATTATTATTATTATTGTTGTTATGTTCTTTTTTACTTGAAAGAATGGAAAAATTTATTTTGCGAAATCAAAACAATAGAATACACACATACATACCAAACAGCATGTGCACACACACACAGACATGCGCACACACACATATACAAACAAACACACAAACATATGCATGTGCACATACATAATACACATGCACATGCATGTGCACATATGCATACGCATATACTCACAGGTACACACGTGCTCACGCACACATCCTGAAACACACATGCATATATACATGCACTCACACACAAATATATGCCCCCTCCCTCTTTCCCCCACAAAAAAACAACACAATGAAACAAGAAAGCGAAAAACAAAAAAGAAAAGAAAGAAAATCTGAAAGCAAAAATAAATCAATAGAGGAAAAAAAAACATGACAACAAAAGAAAACAAGCAACCAAATAAACAAAAGATAAACAATAAATGGTTAAAGCAACGATAAGAAGGAGAAGAAGAACAAGAACAAGAACAACAACAACAATAACAACAACAATGACATTTGTTAAGGAAATTTTGTGTACTTTTATGTTGTTCAGATGCCAGGAAGAGATATTGAACTCTGTTCCTTGATTATGGAAACAATCCCTTGGTCTTTGTGAAGAAGATTTATGTTGTAGAATTTACGGGTGCAGGCGTGGCCATAGGTGCAGGTGTGGGTGGGTTCTGAGAAGTTTGCTTCCTAACCACATGGTTCTGGATTCCGTCCAAACTGCATGTTGCCATCTTGGACAAGCAAGTGTCTTCTGCTATAGCGTTGGGTTGAGCCAAGCCTTCAGAGTAGATTTGGTTGGCAGAAACTGAAACAAGTCCACCTTATAAATGTATATCTATATCTATATCTATATCTATCACTCTCTCTCTCTCTCTCTCTCTCTCTCTCTCTCTATATATATATATATATATATATATATATACATGTTTGTGTGGGTGTGTGGGTGGGTGTTTGCTAATCCCACCTAATACTGTAAAGAAATGATTATATCCCCTGTGTTGATTGTCTGCGAGAAAATAGTGTGTGTGTGTGTAGATCTGTATAAACTAGTAAAATTTGCTTCTGCCTGTCTAACTATCTATCTATCTATCTATCTATCTATCTATCTATCTATTTCTCAGTGTATGTGTGCTTGTGTGTTTGCTAATCCCATGAAATACTATGAAGAAATGATTATCTCCCCTGCATTGACTTTCTGCTCAAAGACACCCCTGTTACTACCTTTGGTTTTGCTGAAAAATTCTCTATCATTTGTGTCTTATTTGGGTACAAGGCCAAGGCCAGTAACTGTACTTGCTTCATACTTTATTTAAAAACTCTTGAAGGGTGAGAGGTAAAGTTGACCTTAGCAAGATTTGAACCCAGAACAAAAGGAGCCAGAAGAAATACTGCAAGGCATTTTTTTCTCATGACTTAAGGATTCTGCCAGTCTGCTACCCTTGAAAATTCTGAATGATGCTGTTGCTACTAATTATGATGATGATGATGATATATATAGGAACAGGAGTGGCTGTGTGGTAAGTAGCTTGCTTATCAACCACATGATTCCAGGTTCAGTCCCACAGCATGGCACCTTGGGCAAGTGTCTTCTACTATAGCCTCAGGCCAACCAAAGTCTTGTGTGTGGATTTGGTAGAAGGAAACCGAAAGAAGCCTGTCGTATATCTATATCTATCTATCTATCTATCTATCTATATATATATATATATATATATATATATATATATTTATATACATGTATGTGTGTGTGTATGTTTGTATGTCTGTGTTTGCCTCCCCAACATCGCTTGACAACCAATGCTGGTGCCTTTATGTCCCCATAACTTAACAGTTCGGCAAAAGAGACCGATAGAATAAGTACTAGGCTTACAAAAAATAAGTCCTGGGGTCGATTTGCTTGACTAAAGGCAGTGCTCCAGCATGGCCGCAGTCAAATGACTGAAACAAGTAAAAGAGTATATATATATATATATATATATATATATATATATATATATATATATATATATACATATACACATATATACATAGATACATACATACATGCATACATATATGCATGCATATATACATAGATACATACATACATACATGCATACATATGCACACACATATATATAAATAAGGATTTGGGTTTACAATTCTACACATGCACACACACACCCACACACACACACACACACACATGCATATATACATCTATATATATATATATATACACCCATGCATACATATTGCCATGCATAACTTAGACCTATAACATACATGTGAAAATCAAATTACATAGCAACAGTGCAAACTGGAAGATATTGATCCCTGCTGTCTTACTCGGGCGGAAGAACACAGGGTTTAGGAATGGTGATTGGGGGGTGGGACGGGGGTGACAGATTGACAATGTGTGGTGGTGGGTAGAGGATGGACGTGGAAGAGCTGTTGTTTCTGTCTCTTCCTCAGGCTGGCAAACAAAACAAACACACAGAAGCATACACAAATAAACAACACAGAATTAAATAATAAACGAATGTATATATGTATATATATATTTATATTTATATTTTTTGAATTTTTTTTTATCTCATACTAATTACCAGAGGCAATTAAGTTATGTGCATTACTAATCAAAGACTGAAAGAAAAGAAAATTAATAAATAAAGAACAAGTAAAAACAATAATAAAACAACAACAACATCAACAACAACAACAACAGCAGCAGTAGCAGCTGCAACATCAGCATCACCACCACTATCATCACCATCACCAACAACACAACAAGAACAACAATAGCAACAACAACATCAACATCACCACCACTATCAACAACAACAAAAACACAACAACAACAACAATACAGCAGCAGCAACATCAACATCACCACCACCACCAACAGCAACATCAAGAGTGACAACAACAAAGAGAAAAAAAGAGTTGGTTAAATGCAATAAAATGTGCAGCAAAGAGCATCAAACTGCGAACACCTGCTCACAGCATCTGTTGAAGATTTTTCTCTTCTGGTAAACATGTCTGATTTTTGGGGAAAAATAGTCCTCTCTGAATAATGATGATGTTGTTGTTGTTGTCGTTATTATTGTTGTTGTTGTCATTCCTTTAGAAGCAAAACCTTTCGTTAAAGAAAGAAAAAAAAATAATGTTAGGAGGGAAGCAAGAAAGAAGAAAAAGAAACTAACAAAAATGGAAAAATCTGGAAAAAAATATTGGAAATGGGAAATGGAGAGAGAAAGAGAGAGAGAGAGAGAGAGAGAGAGAGTGAGAGGGAGTGGGGGAGAGGGATGGTGAGGTGTGTGTGTGTGGGGGGGGGAACATGGTAGAGAAGGAAGAAGAAAAAAAAACAGGGCAATAACAGGAAAAAGGAAACAAAATTGAAAGAAAACAAAAACAAAGCATAACAAAAATAAGTAAATCTAATCATTTGAAAATTCCCCCCTGCCACCCTTCCCACCTTCCTTTCCTACCACCTCTTTCCTCACTCCCTTTGGAATATCCTTGTCATCATCATCATCATCACCACCACCACCACCACCATCATCCTCGTCATCATTATTATTATTATTATTATTATTATTATCATTACTACTACTACTACTGTTATTTTTGTTTTTCCTTCAGATTTAAATAGTTGTTGTTGATGTTGTTGTTGTTGTTATAAAGTTGCTGCTGTTGCAGTTGTTGTCATTCCTGATAATTTTGATTTTTAGTGAAATAGATGCTGCTGCAGCAGTTGTTGTTGCTGCTGCATTTGGTTTTGTTATTGTCATTATTTCTGAAAAAAGCATTATTCTTGCTGTTCTCACTGTTGTTGTTGTTGTTGGTCTCCTAGCAGTTATTCCTGATGTTACAGCTGTTGTTGTTGTTGACGATAATTCTCTGCTCAGCCCTTTTTGCTGTTGTTATGAAGATTGTATTAGACTTTGCTCTTCAGTTGTTGTTATTGTCATTGCAATATCTATTGTGCGATTTTGTTATCTTCCTGGTGTTGTTGTCATTATAGTAATTGTTTAGCTCTTGGTCAACTACATTCTGGTAGACCTAGCATCAATGGTATGTTCAGCCATGATCATCCTCTCCTATCCAGAACTGCATTATCTCTTATAACCCTTTCTCTGTTTAACCCTTTAGTGTTTGCATTATTCTGCCAAAATTAATGCTTTTTTATCCACATTGTTTTGAACGAATCATGCATTATCTTGTAGCTATGAGATCTTGATGAGGTAGCTGTTAATTTTTAAAACAATATTGTAGGGTTGGTGTGAGAGGCCAGATCTGGCCAGTTTCAACATAAAACAGGCAGAATACTTTTGGCCGGATATGGCCGGTTTAAATGCTAAAGGGTTAATATGATACGGTATGAATGTGATTTAAGACAGTGCTATTCAAAGTGGTCGTCTGCGGACTGGTACCGGTCTGCGAGCCATCAGCTGCCAGTACGCAGAGAGTTTCAGAAAAGAAAGACAACATAAAATGCTTATCAAATGCTTATGTAATATTATAAGATAAAAAAAAGAATTGTCTACTTTTAGTATATTCATTATATATATTGCTTCCAGTATAAATTAATATTACTAAGACACTGTTGATGTAGAGGTAGCGGTGGTAGTGGTGTTGATGTGATGGTAGTAGTTGTAGATCTAGTGGCTTACATTATTATCTCTCTTCTTAATCTTCTATCTCCAAATAATGACCTCCACACCACCACCACCACAACCACCACCACCACCACCACCACCACCATAACCACCACCACCACCACCACCACCACCACCACCACCACCGCCACCACCACAACCACCGCCACCACTACTGTAATTGTTACTGGTAGGTATTACTAGCACTACAACCTGTTAGTTCCACCACCACCACCACCACCATCATCACTGCTACTACAAGAACCGTCAGCACCACTGTAATGATCACACCACACCCACTGTCAGCACTACTACTACCACCATCACCCACCATTCACAGTACTTCCACCCCTACTATCATTACCACAACAGCTACTACTACGCCGTTGCAATCAATAACCGTCACCACCACAAACACATCACCTCTACTACTACTACAACAACCACCACCATCAGAGCTATCACTACTACCACCACCATCAAGATGTCAGGATAAAATCCCTGCCCAGCCCCAACCTGAACCCACCACAGGTACTTTTACCCCCTCTGTCCTTATGTCACCAGTGTCATTCTGTTCCTAACAAAGGAACCTGTTCTTAAGTCCCAACCTCACACCCCATCCCTCCCACCCACATGCAGTCCACCCCCACATTACATCCGACCCCTAACAGTATTAACAAGAAAAGAAAGGGAGATAGTGTTACAAAGATGGTGCTGGTAGAGGTGAGGTGACAGTGACAGCAGTGGTTATGGTGGTGGTGGTGGTGGTGTGGGTTGTTTAGCCCCAGGCCCATCCTGGTTGAGATGACATAGGATCAACAGAGGCATGTGATCCTTCCTGTTTAACTAAGTAGGGCATATATAGATATACACACAAACACATCTATCTATCTCTCTCTCTCTCTACATATATATATATATATATATACACACACACATATATCTATATATCTATCTATCTCTCTCTCTCTCTCTCTCTCTCTCTCTCTCTCTCTCTCTATATATATATATATATATATATATATATATATATATATATATATATATATATATATATATATATATGTATATGCTTGGGAATCCATCTACAAGGTCTAATGACAGTTGCTTCTGATAGGACTCTATAGCGGAGGTACTTGAGGACTCTGCCCCAACAACAAGTTGTGGACCTAGGGTAGACCAAGAAAGAGAGAGTTGGATAATATTGCACATTATTGAACCATGGACAAAATCTCACATCTTAGCTGTTGTTCTGCCTCACCATGCCATTAACCCACTGGTTTACTGGGTCTCCCACTTCTAGGTTCAGTAAAAAATGAGATATTTAAATCTAACACAGCAACAGATCATTATTGAGAATGGATTTAAATAAATATCCCATCTTTAAGCTTGTTCTTGTTGCTGCAGAGACGACCTTCTCAATAAAAGTATTTATAATTAGTTCAATAGTATTGCAAGATGATAGAGGATTCAATCTCCACTTATTAAAGTTTTTTTTTTTTTGAAACCATTGTTAAACAAAAAAAAAAAAAGAATTTAAATGAAAAATCTTACACTCTGGTCTGACTTGAATCCACTACCAGATTATGCAGGATGTCCTATCACTGCTTATTTATCTGTGTCTTTACTTACATTGGGTGCCCTGTTAATTTCTGTGGAAAATAAGATAATTAAATCTACCACAGCATCAAATCAATAATAAAAATAGATTTAAATATCTCATTTTTAAGTTGCATTTCAGGTGTTGGTTTGATGGCCTAATAGGTAAAGGTGTTAGTAATTTAACTAATAACCTTGTATGAAGGTAGAGGTTTCAATCTCTATCTAGAAATATAGTTTTTAATATTTTTGTATAAAAAATTAAAAAGACTCTAACCTTCTTCCCTATCCTGACCAGGCTTGAACCCTGGACAGGACAGTTCAGAATTTCCCCCTCAGCCAGTTTGTCTTCTCTCACCTTTACCTACTAGTCTACCAGGTACTCCCAATAATTGCTGTCAAAAATGATATACTTAAATCTAAAATAGTGTCCAATCAATAATAAAAATAGATTTAAATATCTCTAAATTTTAACATTGAAATTGTTGGTAAAAGTCACTTTGTCTGTTAAATGGTGGTTTAGGTTTCAATTCCTACCCAGTTTAAAATTATTATTTTTTTTTATTAACTTAAGTTGTATTATGATTATAGATAAGTGTCTAGAGATGGTCACAACTGGAGTGTCTTTAATTATAATTGGTCTGGTGGAGTAGAAATGACCTGGAGTAAACAATGAAACAGTGTGTGTGTTTATGCCTATATAAGGATCCCCAAAGCAGTCTTGAAATAGCAACCAAATTTCCCTCAACAAAGTGATTTTGTGTGTGTGTACGAAAAGGAGCCTCAAGACAGCCTTGACACTAGGTTCAATCTCTCCAAAGACCACTATCTGCAACCCTTTATATTGATCTTCAGCTAAGATAGGTTTAAATATCTCATTTTTTAACTACAATTCTGTTGGTGTCTCGGTGGTCTTGTGGGTACAGGCATATGTAGACACCAATAACATCCTGGGCAGGGTTCAATATCAACCAGGGCCTACACAGGGGCCTTACAAAAATTTTTTACTTTTTTTTTATCTCTAGAGATAAAAAATGAAAATGTTAAATAAAATGCATCATTTTGAGCGTGGCCATTGCCAGTACCGCCTGACTGGCCTTTGTGCGGGTGACACATAAAAGCACCCACTACAC
>NC_142948.1:38393208-38420708 GCF_046866305.1 Octopus bimaculoides | reverse complement strand
TAAAATGATTCTTTTTTTTTTCTCTTTGCCAACAACACTCTCACTATATTTGTTTACTGACACAAACTGTTGCAGTTTCCCTTTCTTTTTTCTTTTTTGTTTTTTTTTGAGCCAACCCAGACCAAATACAGAGTGAAGTTTTTCTTTCTCCGTTTACACACAACTTTCCAGTTCCATACGCATGTTTAGTTAGATGTGATTCTATTTTGATCCAACACAGCTTCTCATTGTTCACCACAGACAGTAAGATGTTCCTAACAACCTTTCAAAGCTGACATTTATATACAAGTGCTTATTAGAATCATACAACAGCACAGATCAATAATTATCCAATTTCTTTTTACTTTATTCTTTTTTTTTTTTTTACCTATAACATTCATTTCATGTCTTGGGACAGTGATAGAACATCTGCAGACAGAAATCCCTTGACCTGTTAGAAACAGCAGCCAAATTCCCTTTTAACTTGCAATGTTACCAACTTTAACCTTTTTATACCAATCTACTCAAGCACACCCTCGGTTCCATGGTGCAAATTCTTTGTTTTAAAGCAATCTAAATTAAAAAACCTTCCATGAAAATTCCTTATTAATTTACATTCTAAATACCAGCTTTAGTACTTTTTAAAGTTGTCTTTACAGACTTTCTTTTGAAATTAGAGTCGGCACCGAAAGTTATGCCGTTTTGTATACATCAATGTAAACGGTGCAATGAAAGATAAGGAAATAAGTAATGGGTGTAGATGCATATAAACCTGTTGCCTATTTTTCTATCTTTGATCGCATTGTTTACATCGATGTATTCGTATACAGAATATTGTAACTTTCAGTGCTGGCTCTAATTTCTAGAGAAAATCTGTAGATGTGACTGTGTGGTAAGAAGCTTGTTTCCCAACCACATGGCTCTGGGTTCAGTCCCACTGCGTGGCACCTTGGGCAAGTGTCTCCTATTATAGCTCCAGGCTGATCAAAGTCTTGTGAGTGGATTTGGTAAGAGGAAACAGAAAGAAGCCCATTGTATATATATATATATATTTGTATATATAAATACATGTATATATCTATGAGTGTGTGTGTGTTTTTGAGCATGTGTTTGTCTTCCACCACTGCTTGATAACTAGTGTTGGTTTGTTTATGTCCCTGTAACTTAGAGGTTTGGCAAAAGAGTCTGATGGAATAAATTCCAGGTTTAGAAAAATAACTCCTGAGGTTCATTTAACTGGAAAAAAAAACCTTCAAGGTTATCCCCACCCCAAGTTATATCTAACCCCTCCCCACCACCACAATCCCTGCCAATCCCTACATACACTCTTTATGCCTCAACCTCCACCACCACCACCACAACCATCACAGCAGATCACTCCTAATCTCTGCCATTTCTCTGTCTCTCCCACTCTCTCTCCCCCCTCTCTCTTGAACTCTTTCTCTCATTTTCTCTGTCCTTCCCCCCCAATCGTTTCCTTTGTGTTTGTCCTCACCTCTTCCTCCCACTCTTACCTTCTCCTATCTCTCTCTCTCTCTTCTCCTATCTCTCTCTCTCTTCTCCTCCTCATTCAATTCTCTCCCACTCCATCTCTTCCCACTATTGTTATTTCTCTCTTTGCATGTTGTCTGCCTCTCCCTTATACTCTATCTCTCTCTCTGTCTCTCTCTCTGTCTCTCCCTTATACTCTGTCTCTCTCTCTCTGTCTGTCTCTCTCTCTCTGTCTGTCTGTCTCTCTCTGTCTGTCTCTCTCTCTCTGTCTGTCTCTCTCTCTCTGTCTCTCTCTCCCATTCTGCTTTTTACCCATTACACCTCTCCCCTCTACTCGCATCTCTCCCACGCTATCTTTGTGACTCTTTTTGTTTGTCTTCTCTCTCTCTCTCTCTCGCTCTGCCTCACTGTCTCCTCTTTCCCCTTTCTTCCACCCCCACTTCTCCTCACTAGCCTTATCTCTCAAGAGCTAACTCTAGTTTCCTCCCCCCTCTCTCTCCTCCATTTCCCTCTTTCTCATTCCACCTCTTCCCACTACTTTTATCTCTCCAAAACTCTCTCCCTCTCTCTCTCTCTCCCTCTCTCCCTCACCACCAAACCCCTCCCTATCACCATTACATCACCCTCATTTCAATCAAAATATTACTACATACAATTTTGAAGGAATTTTATTTTAAAATCATTTTTATTTAAAACAAAAAAATAATAATAATTTCAAAATTTCATTTTCATTTACATATTTTCATTTTATTATTACTACTACTACTACTACTACTACTACTACTACTACTACTACTCATTTTATTCAAACAATTCTTTTTTTTTATATTTAAATTTAAAACAAAAAAATTCACCTTTTTTTTTATCATTTTATCATATATTTTATATATATTTTATTGTGTATATTTTATATATTTTATTAAATATATATTGTCATTTTATTATCAATACTTTTTCAAAACAATTTCTTTCATACTAAAAAAAAAATATATTTTATATTTAAAAATAAAAAATTTCACTTTTTTGTAAATTCATATATATATATATTTTTTTTTTTAATGCAATTTTCATATTTTTATTTTCATAACTTTCTTTTTTAAATTTAAAATTTCATTTTCATATTTTTTATGAATTTTCTTAATATTTTATATTTTTGTTTTAGGAAAAAAAATATTTCAAATTATTACATTGTTTCTTTATATTTATTTATTTATTATCATTATTTTTTCTTTTATTTTTAAGTTGTCTTTTTTTGGGTTTTTTCTGTTTTTTTTTTTTGATGTTACATTTATTTGTTCTTTCATTTTTTATCTCCCCCTTTTTTCATGCATCTCCCCTCTAACTCCTCTACATTTCCATCAAACCTTTACTTCATACCACCTCCACCTCCCACCTGATCCCTAAACTCTAATGCCACCCCCTACCTCCGCTAACCCCTCCCATCTGCGTGCTGCTGCCATCAACTGATTCTGTCACCTCGTATTTATTGTAAAAAATTCTGTTTATTTAGATATTGTGTGTGTGTGTGTAAATCTGTATATGTGTGTATGTATTTGTATGTATGTGTAGGCATGTAGGTGTGTATATGTGTGTTTGTATGTGCATGTAAGTATGTGTGTACATATGTTTGTATGTGTGTGTGTGTATGTCTGTGTATGTATGTGTGTGTTGTGTATGCATGTGTGTGTGTGTCTATGTATGTATGCCTGTATGTATATATATATGTGTGTGTGTCTGTGTATATGTGTTTATGTAAGACGCGTGTGTGTGTATGTATGTGTATATGTCTGCGTATGTGTGTTTGAGTATGCATGTATGCATGTCTATATATGTATGAATATATATATATATGTGTGTGTGCGTGTGTATGTGTTTATGTATGTACATGTGTGTGTGTGTATATATATATGCATATGTGTATGCATGCATGTGTCAATGTGTGTATATATATGTATATATGTGTCTATGTATTTGTAAATGTATATAGGTGTGCTTGTGTGCATCTGTCTATGTTCATGAGCCTTTCTCTGTATGTATGCATACATGAATATGTATGTGTATGTGTGTGCGCATGTCGACTCTTGTGGTGGTGGTGGTGGTGTGCCAAGTGATCAGAAAAAAGCAGCAGCATCTTATGTAAGATTTCATTGTGATGCTAAACTCCACCGAGCACCCTCCATCTACCCCCCCCCCCTCTGCCGCCCCCTCAACCACCACCCAACCAACCAACCAACCAGCCAACCAAGCATAGCCTCTCCACCACCACTGCCCCATTCTATCCCCTCCACCTCTTTCCAGATTTATATCTAAAATGACAATATTCCGTCTTGGGAATATTGGCAACAGTGCTACTAGAGCACCACAGCACCACAGCACCACAGCAATACTGGGGGACGATAACAAATAACACTGCTGATGATGACAATAAGAATGATGACGATGATGATGACGATGATGATGATGATGACGATGATGACGATGATGATGACGATGATGACGATGATGATGATGATGATGATGATGATGACGACGATGATGATGATGATGATGATGATGAGGAGGAGGAGGAGGAGGAGGAGGACGATGATGATGATGATGACAATTATAATAGTGATAATGATGATGATTATGATGGTGATGATGAAGAGGAAGAGGGTGAACAAAATAAATAGTGATAGTGCTGACGACGATGATGATGATTATGATGACGATCGTGGTGGTGGTGGTGGTGGTGGTAACTTCTATTTTTTAAATTTTTTTTTATTAAATAATAACAATGACAGCAGTAATGACGAGGACAATGCTGCTGATGATGATGGTGATGATGGTGATGATAACAATGACAATGATGACAATGATGATGGTGATGGTGATGATGATGGTGATAGTCGTCATTTCTTTATTCACCGGTAGAATCATCGAAAGAAATGCGAATGTTACGAAACAAAAGAGATGAAACAAAGGCTGCCAGCACCCCCCATCCCCCCTCCGCTGCACCCCGCCACAAACCCCTACCCCACTACACCCCTACAACGCCCGTCCACCCACACATGTACACACACGCACACACGCACTCACTACTGCTTGCACACAGACAGGCAGAGAAACATCAAGTGTGTGTGTGTGTGTGTGTGTGCGTGCCTATGTGTCAGAGTGTGTGTGTTTCTATGTGTGTAAACGTTTCCGTGTGTGAATGTATGTGTGTGCGTGTGTGTGGGTATATGTACGTGGTTCTGTGTAATACTGTTTATGTGTGCGTAAACATATGTATTAGTCCGTGTGTGCATGTGTATGTATGCATACATGTGAGCGTATGTTTTAGTGTATGAGTCTGTATGTGTGTTGATGTACGTGTGTGTGGTGTTTTTTATAGTTTTTTAGCGTGTGTGTGTGGTGGGGGTTAGACGATGGTGAGTAGGGTTAGGGTTACATTGATTTTTATGGAAATATTTTCTAAAATATCGATTATATTAAAATGCAAATAGATAAATAAATAAATGAATAAATAAATAAAATTCCACCCCCTCCTCTCCCATACACACACACACACACACATAATGCACAGATACAGGCACACACACGTACATTGCACAAAAAAAGGGAAAGGAGTAAAGTGAAAAAAAAGGGGACAATTAAATCAATGTGTGTAAACAATAAGGGGACCCTTGGAACCTTGCATGCTCTGTACACACACACACACACACACACATGTACATACATATGCACACACATGCACACACATGCATGCTAACACATACACATTCAGACATGCACATGACATACACATACACACACTCAGAAACATATCTCACACACACACACATATACCCACAGATACACACACTCATACACGCTTACACGTATTCATACACACACACACCCACACCCACACACATACACAGAGCAAATCCCCCTCTCCTACTCACCTTTACCCCCTTCTTCCTCATTCTCTGTCCTTCTCTCAATGCCTCCATCACGCTTTCTCTCTCTTCCCCCTCTTTTTGTCTCTTTCTCCCTTTCTCTCTCTCTCTCTCTCTCTTTCACTTTCTCTCTCACATGCATGCAGAACCTAGGAGCCACAAAACCTGACCCTGGAGCAGGGAGCAGGGAATGAGGAAGGAGTCAGTAGTATCATTTGCATAATCAACCACATGGCTACCCTCAGCCGATTCACATCTGACGTAAAATTTTACCTGTGATGTGACGTAAGTTTGTCTTCTATTCACATCCATACATATCTATTTCTGTGTCTTGATGTGTGTATCACATATGCATATATATATATATATATATTTTTTTTATATATATATATATATATACATTTATATATATACACATACACATGTATATGTATGTGTATATATATGTATATATGTATTGCATATACACTCACACACATACATATATAGAGAGACATGATATAGAATAAGTGTGTGTGTGTATATATAATACATATCTATCCATAAATAAACACATACATGTACATATATATATGTATGTATGTGTATATATATATATATATATATATATATATATATATATATATATATATATATATATATATATATGTATGTATACATACATACATGCATACATACATACAAAGTCATAGTAGAAAATAGTAAAATAATTTTATAAAAAATATTTCAGTACCGGTTTCTGTCATTGGGACTTTTTCATCTGTAAGTATGGAAAACAGTTAAATTTTGGAAAAATTAAATGAAAAGTTTTTTAAAAGAATATTTGCATAATATTCAAATCCAAGGGACATTTTCCTTGTTTCTGCCTGTCTCTGTTTCTCCTGTTTACTCTTGTGGGTTCGAGGTCGTTGAGACAGAGACAGGCAGAAACAAGGAAAATGCCCCTTGGATTTGAATATATATGTATTTTGAGTGTGGCCATTGCCAGTACCGCCTGACTGGCTCCCGTAGGATTTTTGAGCGAGATCGTTGCCAGTGCCCCTGGACTGGCTTGTGCGGGTGGCACATAAAAGACACCATTTCGAGCGTGGCCGTTGCCAGTATCGCCTGACTGGCCTTCGTGCAGGTGACACGTAAAAGCACCTACTACACTCTCTGAGTGGTTGGCGTTAGGAAGGGCATCCAGCTGTAGAAACTCTGCCAAATTTAGATTGGAGCCTGGTGTTGCCATCCGGTTTCACCAGTCCTCAGTCAAGTCGTCCAACCCATGCTAGCATGGAAAGCGGACGTTAAACGATGATGATGATGATGATGATGATATATATATATATATATATATATATATATATATATATATATATATATATATATATATATATACATACATATATATACTCTATCTCAAGTTTTAGAACTTATAGGCCTGGTTACCTGGCTTCCATGATGTATAAGAGACTGAGATCACAACATTGTCCTGGAACAGTTGGCCAGTGTGTTGCAGGGTTCACCCATTTACAGCTGAGTGGACTGAAGCAATGTGAAATGAAGTGTTTTGCTCAAGAAGACAATGTACTGCCTGAACTGTGAATTGAAACAATGATCTTAGTAGCATTTTGTCTGTCTCTTTCTCCCCTACTGATTTAGGCCTTAGGATTTTAAGGAGGAGAGTGCGAAAGAGAAGAATGAGAAGGAGAAGCAGAGAAAGAGAGAAAACGATAGAGAGAAAGAAAGAGAGAGAAGGAGAGAGAGGGAGAGAGAGGCAAAAACGATAGAAAGAAAGAAAAAGAGAGAAACATATATGTATGTAGAGAGAGAGAGAGAGAGAGAGAGAGAGAGAGAGAGTGGCTGACAGAGAAACAATTTCATTTGAATGAGAATCTGTGACATTAATGCTTTTCTCCCAAACTCCACACCATAAACAGCTGAGGTTTGATCTCTGTTGTCTGAGCTAATCAAATACAATCACTCACCTATCCGCTCACCTATCTCTCACAATCGTTTTCACACTTGGCCTGGCCTGGCCACGCTCATCTCGGCTCTCATAAATTTTAGATCCAGGCTTAACCTTTGCCTTGCCAAAAGATTACCCAAGATTCCCTCTCATTCTTGCTCCCATCTTTTGTCTCTGGCTCTGGCTCTGGCAGCAGCTCTTAAATCAACAAGCTCTCCTTTTCAAATTCTTCTTCAGCTTATGGTCATTACTACAGAAGCAATGGTGGTGGTGGTGACAGTGGTGACAGTGGTGATGATGGTGGTGCCTGTGGTGGTGGTGGTGGTGGCAGTGGTAGTACTGGAGGGGATGGTGGTGGTGGCGGTGGTGGTGGCGGCGGTGGTGGCGGCGGCGGCGGCAGTGGTGATGGTGGTGGTGGTGGTGGTGCTAGAGATGCTGGCAGTGGCGCAGTGGTGGTGGTGGTGCCGAAGGTGATGGTGCTGGTGGTGATGATGATGGTGGTGGTGGTGGCAGTGATAGTGGTGATGATGGTGGTGCCTGTGGTGGTGGTGGTGGTGGCAGTGGTAGTACTGGAGGGGATGGTGGTGGTGGTAGAGGTGCTGACAGTGGCACAGTGGTGGTGGTGGTAGTGCTGGTGGTGGTGTTGGTATTGGTAGAGGTGCTGGCAATGGTGATGATGCTGGTGGGGGTGTCCCAGGAGGGTAAGCGAGAAGTGTATACGCGTATGGGGAAAGGTGTGTTCGTAGGGTGGGGTAGGGGCTTCGTGGTGGTGAATCTTTTCATTTGCAAACTGTCAGACGCTAATTAATGGGATGAGTTTAATGATAGGGAGCTCAGAAATATCTTGCTGCCCACAATGGGCCCCAAAAGGTTAATGAATTGGGATCCTTCTGTCTGTCTGTCTGTCTGTCTGTTTCTCTCTCTCTCTCTCTCTCTCTCTCTCTCTCTCTCTCTCTCTCTCTCTCTCTCTCTGTTTCTCTCTCTCTGTTTCATTCCGCTCACTTCTTCAGGAGTGGGGAAATCTTGTGCTGTCTGGAAAGATTTGGAAAAACCATCACCACCGCCACTTCCCCTTCCTCTTCCCCCTGATACTCTTCTTTCTCCTCCTTTTCTTTTCCTCTTCCTGATCGTTTAACTGTCACCCCCATCAATACTCTGACCACCACTACTAGACAGAAGGACAGAAAGAGAAAGAAGCAGAGAGAGAGAGAGAGAGAGAGAGAGAGAGAAACAAAGAGAGTGAGACAGAGAGAGAGAGAGAGAGAGAGGAAGAGGGAGAAAGAGACAAAGAGAGAAACAAAGAGAGCGAGAGAGAGAGAGAGATGATAATTTATTAAGGGAACATGATTGACATATAAACACTTTCCCTTTCTTCGTACACATAAATAGAAATATACTCACATATAAACAGAGAGAAGAAAATAGAAAGGGAGAGAGAAAAAGACAAAGGGAGAGAGAGAGAGAGAGAGAGAGAGAGAGAGAAGGAGAACAAAGAGAGAGAGACAAAGACAGAGAGAGAAAGAGAGCTGTTACATTTTATTAAATGAACACGATTGACATAAATACTTTCCCTTCTTCTCATTCACATAACGAGAAATATACTCATACACACACTATATATATATATATATATATATATATATATATATATATATATATATATATATAGAGAGAGAGAGAGAGAGAGAGAGAGGAAGGGAGAATGAGAGAAACATTGACCCTTTAGTGTTCAGATTACTCTGTCAAATGTAATGCCTGTTTTATTCACGATGTTTTGAATGAATCCTATATTGTCTCTTGGCTGTGAGATTTTGATGAAGTGATTATTTTTAGAATGACATTGGAGGTTAGGTGTGAGAGACCGGATCTGGTCAGTTTGAACGTAAAACAGGTAGAATGTTTGGGCCTTCTTTTTTCTTGTCAAAACAGAAAAACACTTCAACAAATCATTTGATTGTTTGATTTCACTTCGAACTTTGAGGCAGGTGGCAGTAGTGTGGGGGGGGGGGGGAGGGCGACGGGAGGGAGAAGGTGGTGGTGGTGGTGGTGGCGGCAGCGGCAGTGGTATTGGTATTGGTGCCAGTCATGAGGATGTAGGTGGTAGGGGTGACAGAGACAACGATGGTGATTGTGGTGGCTGTGGGGGTCATCATTGTCACAAAGATGGCGGAGGAGGAGGTAAAGAAGGGTGGTGACGAGGTGGGGGAGGCAGTCAAAGTGAGATGGTGATGGTTAAGGGAGGTGCCAGAGATGGTAGTGACGGTGGTGGTGGTGGTGTTGGTGATGAGGGTGTTGATGATGGTGCTGATGGTGCTGATGGTGCTGATGGTGGTGGCCGTTGTGAAGGTAGTGGTGGTGTTGGTGGTGGTGATGGTTCCCTATTGATTTATATTTACAGTTTTTCAAAGAAGTTCTTTACTTTTTTTCTCCTATTCTTTGTACTTAATCTTTCTTGTTGATTAATTTCTTCTTTAACGATCAAGATAAAAAGCTCGATACAAGACCAAAGTTTTTATTTTACATCTCTCCATATATATATATATTGTTTTTTTTTGTTTCCAAAAATTAATCTTGGATCAAACAAAGGATACAGGTTTGAATTCTTTGGATACACATCCATACATACAGATAGATAGATAGAGACATACACAGATAGATAGACAGATATACATATACACTCACACACACATACATACTTATTATATATGTGTGTGTGTGTGTATGCATATACACACACATATATATGCGTAAATATATATATATATATGCGTATATATATATATATATATATATATATATATATATGCATATATATATATATATATATATATATATATATATATGGTATAATTATAAACAGGGTAAATTTCAGCCATTTCTCCGGAATATATGTATGTGTGTTACTGGGGTTGATGTAATCGACTGTCTCCAATTTACATCTATTTATATCATATATACATAAACAGGGTCGCGAGCTGGCAGAATCGTTAGCACACCAGGCGAAATGCTGAGCAGTATTTCGTCTGCCGTTACGTTCTGAGTTCAAATTCCACCGAGGGCGACTTTGCTTTTCAGCTTTTCATCCTTTCGGGGTCGATTAAATAAATACCAGTTATGCACTGGGGTCAATGTAATCAACTTAATCTTAGTCTGTCCTTGTCTGTCCCCTCTGTGTTTGGCAATAAAGAAACAATTGTATATGCATAAATACATATGTATATATGCATATATATATTATATATATATTTATATATACATACACACACACACACACCTAAATGCATGCAATTCTTCTCTGCTCACTTATATAGATCAAACTAATGAGATTGGTCAATGGAATTTCTTATCTCCGAGGCCCAGTTTTACTCTTTCCGTGCATCTGCTTTTTCTTATGCTCCAGTTTCTCGCCACCACCCACCACCCACCACCCACACCCGTACCATCCTGCCTTTGCAACTCACCCCCTCTCTCTCCAAATCCACTATCTCCCCTTCACTCTTTCCCCCCTCCCCTTCACTCTTTCCCCCCTCCCCTTCACTCTTTCCCCCCTCCCCTTCACTCTTTTCCCCCTTCCCTTCCCTCCATTCATCTCATCTCTTGCACTAACCCTCCTCCCTCACTCTATTTCTCTTGCTGTGCACTGAACCTCTCCTCCTCCTCCTCCTCCTCCTCCTCCTCTCTCTATTCATATTCTCACGTTTACACAATAGGCTTCAGCCTTCCTTGTTATATTTCACCACCCCAACCCCCTACCATATTTTCTTCTTCTTCTTCTTTTTCTTTCACCTCTTCTTCTTCTTTTTCTTCTTCAGCCCTGTGGGATTCAGTTGAAATATCTGTGTTTCTTCTTCTGCCTGCTGGCTTATGTGCCAGCTGGCTGGCTGGATGGGTGGAAGGATGGTTGGCTGGCTGGCTCGTTGGTTGGCTGGCTAGCTTCTCCCCACCCATCCCCACTCACCACTCTCTCCTATGTGTGATTGTGTGTTTTAATGCGTGTGGGGGTGAATAAGTGAATATTATGCGTATTTTGATTTCAGCAATCATGTACGTACATTTCTATATATATCTATATCTAAATTAGGCACAAGCATGGCTGTGTGGTAAGCAGCTTGTTTCCTAATCATATGGTTCTGGGTTCGGTCCCACTGTGTGGCACCTTGGGCAAGTGTCTTCTACTATAGCCTTGGGTTGACCAAAGCCTTGTGAGTGGATTTGATAGATAGAAACTGAAAGAAGCCCATTGTATATTTATATATATATATTGGGTCATCGCATAAATAATATGGTTTTATCAATTGCATGAACTAAAAGTCGGAGGGGGATGGGATAAACTACCTGCGTCAACTTGCTATGAAAGCAAGTAATAATTTTACATTGTACTTATTCTTAGTACAAGTTTTGAAGAGTGCAGTTTGATTTTAACAATTATTTTTTCAAAGCTAAAATGGAAGTGTCAAAGGAGTATATTAGGTATATTTTGCTTTATGGGTTCAGTAAAGGCAACAACAGAAAGTGCGAGGAATATTAATGCAGTATATGAGGATCGGACAATAAGCCTAAGCCAGTGTCAATGGTAGTTCCAGATATTCCAGGCTGGAAACCACAGCCTAGAAGATGAACCTCATCCTGGAAGATCTGTAGAGCTTGATGAGGATGTCCTGCAAACCCTGTTGGAACAAAATCCCATCATAACTGTTGAGGAACTAGCAGAGAAGCTTGGATTTGGTCATTTGACCAGTCATCGACACCTGCATGCCATCGGAAAAATTAAACAAATTAGGTCAATGGGTTCCTCACAAACTTTCCAAGTCTAATTGCATGCAGAGGGTGAATGTGTGCTCTTCTTTGCTGCCATGTCTCATGAATGAACCTATTTTGGACCGAATAGTGACTGGTGATGAGAAATGGGTTCTCTATAAAAATGTCAAGTGCTGAAGGGAGTAGGTAGGGAAAGGAGAAACAGTGGCACGCCAGGCTAAAGAAGGTCTTCACCCATGTAAGGTGTTGTTATCTGTTTGGTGGGATATGAAAGGTTTAGTCCAGTTTGCAGTTTTTAACCCAAACCAAATGGTAACAAAGGAGATCTATGGTAAGCAGCTTGAGCGGCTTAAGTCAGCGCTAGAAGGAAAGCGACCATCTTTGGTTTCAAGACAAAGGGTGTTCTTCTATCACAATAATCCTTGGCCACATACATCGAGGATGGCATTCCGAAGGCTGGAACAGTTGGAATGGGAAACACGGATGGACACACACACACACACACACACATCTATCTATCTGTCTCTCTCTCTCTCTCTGTCTCTTTTTCTCCCCCTCTCTCTCTTTCTATATATATATATATATATATATATATACACACACACACACACACGTGCGCGCGCGCGCGTGGATATAAATGTATAATTCATTTTGTTATAGAGATGCTCGCATGTATATATTTATACATCAACTTTGAACTTTCAGTTGTTAAATGTACTTCTATCAAAGGGAGTTCACTCTAATTGAATTATTCCCTTTTTTCCTCATGTGCACTTTGAACAGAAAAGTGAATTAGAAGCATAAACTAGTAAATACATACCATAATGAAAGTAAACCAAATGTTTGTTTAATAGGGACTTTTCTGTCTCCCCTATTGTGATATCTCTACTGCTTCTCTATATGAACGTATCGATTTGTTAAGGGATTGTAGGCAGTTTGGTTCTTTGTTTCTCTTACTTAGAATACAATTTTTAAGAGAAAATGAAAAAATAGTAAACGAAAACATGAAAGAAATTAAATAAATATGTAAACGAAAATGGAATAACAGAGAATATCTGTGTTCAAAGTCTTGGGATTATCTGTTATTTCTGTTGCGATATATTGTTGATTATTCTATTTTTGTTCTTTTTAGTAGGTTCCTTCGCTTGTGGGGGTATGAAGACATTAATTCTGTGAGGCAATTTAATAATTTGGTATTTTTTTTTATTTTCTAAAGATCAATAGCTTTTCCATAAATATGAAAATGAAAAATGAAATGTCATCAAGAGTGTTTATAGAATTGGGATTATGTTATTTCTGTTGGGATCTTTCGAATCTTTTTAGTAGGGATATTCATGTGTGCGAGTACGAAGAAATGAATTTTTTGGTTCAAGATTGACAGCTTTTCCATAAATATGAAAATGAAGATGAAATGTCAGTGTTTATGGTTTGGTGGGGGGGGTCAGGTGTTATTTCGATTGGGATGCATCTATGTTTTTTTTTTTTTTTTGCCTTTTGGTAGGTATCTTCACATGTGGGAGCATGAAGAAATTAATTCTGCGAGGCAATTTAATAATTTGGCATATTTTTGTTGAAGATTGGTAACTGCCCCTTAGTGCAAAGATTACAAAATCTTGATTGCATGCTAACAATGTACAGTTTGTTCCACTGAAAACAGGTACCATGAGTTGATATTTTTTGTCCTATGAGGTACTATGGGAGGTAGAGTTTGTCCTTGTAGGAATAGGTGCCATGAATTGGTGTTGATTGCCTGAGTTGTGAACAGTATTATGTGAGGTACAGTTTGTCCTAGCTATAAATAAGTACCATGAGTTGGTACTGTATATTCTAGGTATTAAAGGTATTATGTGAGGTACAGTTTGTACATAAGAGTAAACAGGGACCCATGAACAGGTACCATGTGTCAGCATCCATCACTTCTACAAAGAAACAAGGCATTTACATAACAGACAAGTGTTTCATCAGGTGCAACAGACTGAGCTGAACTCCAGCTCAATACCCAAAAGGGTTTACTGGAGAAAAGATAGATCCAGCTCTTACCTACCAATAACTTCCACCCCAAAGCACCAAATGCCCCCACTTCACGCCATCCATTTCTCCCTTTCCTCACTGAACTGAATGCAGCTAATCAACCCCATTGATGTGACACGACATGAAAGATAAGCAAAGTATGGAGGGGATTCAACTAGCGATGATGTTACGATGCTCTCTAATGAGGCAACATTGAGTGAGCATCTGGCAACACTTTCATCTGTCTTGTGTCTCTTCATTTACTGACCGTTTCCTTCTTGATTTAGTTGTGTGTGCTCCCTTTTTTGTTCTCTCTTTTTTCTTTCTCTCTCTCTCTCTCTCTCTCTTCTGCATAAGGCGCTAATTTGTAATTTGAGACTTCCTCAATCTTGCGGAGTTTTCATCTTCATATTTTGGTATTTTCATGTTTCTTTTTTTTCTTTAATTTTCATTCGATTGTGACATTTTGTGAAGAATAAAATCATTGGTTACCGTTTTCCCATTGGTCCAGTTATTGGTTCGTTGCATCTGTGATGGAGAGAATGATAAGTGAATGTCTAGGAAACTTGGGCAGAACAAATGTTACAAGGTATTTTGATAGCAAGGTTTTTTTAAATTTTGAATCAAAACCACCAATGCCTAGATTTTGTGGCCAGTTTTTTTTGTTTTTTCTTTACATTATTTGCTGCTGCTGCTGATGATGATGATGACAGTGATGATGGAAACAATGACGACCATGACAACAACAACAACAAGGCTGATGATATATAATAAGGAATGTGGCATGAGGAAAGATCCAATTTATGGCTTTGGGGTGATGATAATAATAATAATTTCACCTTAAACTAAATGATGGTGGATGGAAGTTTAATGGAATGGTAGAGTATCAAGTTCATGTCAGGACTGACAGGCAGTGGGGCAGCGGTGGTGGCGGCGGCGGTGGTGGGGCTAGTAGTGGCACCAGCGGTCATGGTGGCAGTGGGGCAAGAGTTATCCCAGTTTGTGTGTGTCCGTGTCATAGTCACTTACAGACAATGCGCATGTGCAACGGAAGACAAATACTCACACACACACATACACACATGTGCATATACACATATGCATGAATAGAGATGCAACACTTGTATGTACGTGCACAGATATATCCATATACACACATAGACATGCGCACACACACATGCACGCATGCACAAAGATACAAACAATAGTTTACATGTGTGTATAGACACATTATACATGCACACACATATACAAACATATGCATAGAATCATACACATATACAGACACATGCATAGAATCATGCTCATACACGCACATGCATAGAGACACAGCCATGCATGTACTTGTACACAAAGAGACTCACCTATACACACACATACACACACATGCACAGACATACCTATACATGCACACACATGCATGTGTATCCACACATATTCATACACATGCAAAAAGACAAATATATATACATATATATGCACACATGCATGGGAGAAGTCAACTTCTGACTGAATAAGACCACTTCCTAGATTCCATTAAGTCCATGCAGACATTCCAAGAGTTCATGCAGTTCCTGTGCAGGAATTTGTTCTGAGTAGATAAAGTGTTGCACAGCACTGAATCCACTTGTCAGCGCCAATCAGCTGCAAAACCAGCTGCACAACAGGAGAGGTTGAGACAACCAACAGCACCTCAATTTTTTTAATACAAATTTACCTCCTCCAAGAATATGTGTATGTCTGTATATAAATAGATAGATAGATAGATAGATAGATAGTAATGTAACTACATGCAGCTCGTTGGTGATTTTTCCTCTTCCTCCTTTTTTGGACTTTTTCCTTTCTCCTTTCTGATCAAGAGCTATGCACAAAATGTTAAACTCTCTCCTTTCACTGAGCGTCAAGCTAATACACTTCTTTGTGCATCTCCTCATGTTCGTTGTTTTTCTTTTTCATTTTTATCTGTTTATTTGAAAATATATATATATACTTGTAATATAAGGATAACATTTTTCAAAAAACAATTATTATCAGTGACCAGCATATTAAGATACATTTTAAGGTGAAAATTACAAACAATTATAAATAAGGGCTAAAGAAAAAAAATTTCTATACCAATGTGCTGAAAAATAGGCCTTAGATTGTCTAACCACTTACAATATTTTCTACTATAAATACACACATGTTGAAAGCAAACTCTACTCTCTCCAGCGCCTACCTTAAATGTCATTTTAAAAATAAAATCACACAATTGAAGTCTCAAAGCTACAAGATAATCCATGATTAATTCAAAACCATGTGAATAGATAAGCATTGCATTTGATAATCTGAATACTAAAAGGGTTAAACTGGCCATGTCTCACTAAAATATTCTCCCTGTTTTGTGGTCAAACTGACCAGATCAGGTCTCTCACACCTACCCAACACCATCATTCCAAAAATGAACTATCGCATCATTCAGATCTCAAGGCTACGAGATAATGCATGATTAATTAAAAACAATGTGAATAAATAAGCATTATGTTTGAAAGAATTACCTGAATGCTGAATGGTGAAGGCAACCAAGGTTAGAGCCAATCAATGAGATCAATAAAGATTGATTGACACAGGTTAACGAGGAAGACATGAAGCAATGAAGTGCTTTCTACATTGTTGCTTGATCTACAAGAACAACAAAAAAAAAAAACCCAGCCAAATCTCCCTCCAACCACTTACATACTGATGATGATGATGATGATGATGATGAATGCAATTCAGGTTACAATATTCCTGAAAATAAGCAGTGATGATCATGGCCAGAAGGTCTTTCATCATAAAACTAATAGTGTCACAGCTGACTCGTGGCTAAACAAAAGTAGCAGGATTACGACGCCCACAATAATGAGTATACATACATACATACATACATACATATATATACATGTGTGAGTGTGTGTATGTATATTGCCAGATAGATAGATATAAATATATATACGAGGGAGTGCTGAAAATTTCCTGGCTTTAAGGGTATTGTGAAAGGCCTAGGTGGATGCCCAACCTTTGAGTTCTTTTATAGGGCTTAGAAAAACTGAAGGACCTCTGCAATAAATATGTGAATCTGAAAGGGGAATATGTTGAATAAAATCATAATTAACTGATCCTCCTCTATTTTCTTTCTTTTACCCAAAGCCAGGATCTTTTCAGCACACCCTCATATAACACATGATCGACCAGACTGTTGGATGTTGTTATACACTGCTGGTCACAATGCACTTTGCATTGTTTTAGCTTTCAAATGCTGCCCCCCCCCCCCTCTGATTAGGTGAGCAGGCCAATATTCCACCCTGATCAGAAAGCTGCTCCGTTGCAGGGCTAACTATTTGCACCTGAGTGAACTGGAGTAACATGAAATAAAGGGTTTTACTCAAGAACACAATGCACTGCCTGGCACTAGTGTAGCTAGGGGTGGGGGCGGTCGGTGCAGTCCGCCCCAGGCGACACTTTTAAAGGGGCACCACTTTTGGGTCTGCTGTAGGAAATATGTGTTTTTTGTGGGGGCTCCAGGGACAGTAAATGGAAGGGCCGCCCTGGGTGGCACACACTGTAGCTACACTAGTGCTGCCCAGTCCAGGAATTGAACGCATTGATTCAGTCATCAAGAGGGCAACATGCCAACCACTTGGCCTTGTGCCTTCTCTCTCTCACACACACACACTCATGTATATTTATAGTGTGTTATGTATTAAATAAAAATAATATTTCACTTCAGTTCAATACATCATGTTAATTAAGATGTCTCAAGGACTTTATTTAAAAGTGGCTTCTTGTTCATAAATAGCTTTTCCTATATATCTATCTACACACACACACATATGTATAATGTATATATATAATATATATATATATATATATATATATATATATATATATATATATATATATATGATATATATATGTATAATATACATATATATATAATATATATATATATATATATATAATATATATATATATATATATATATATATATATATATATATACACACACACATATATGTACATATGCATATACACACGCACACATTTATATGTGTGACGGTGTGTATATAATATGTATGTATAGAACATGTATGTATATATTAAAGGAACCTGCTGTAGGGGGGATATAAATATAGCACACATGCTATTAATACATCTGTTATTTATAATTGTGGTCTATTTAGGGGGTGCGGGGAGTCACGAATGTTTTGTGTGAGTGTATGTGTGTGTGTGTGTATGTGTGAGTCTGTGTACGTTTGTATATGTGTATGTGTGTGATTTTTGGAATTGTGATGTGTTATAATCAATGTGTATGCTTATGTGTGTGTGTGTGTGTGTATGGTAGTGAGTGTATATATGAATGACAATGTATTGCGGTGTAAGTATATATGCATGTCTGCTTATGTTTGTATGTCTATATGAATGATGATGTCATAATGAGTGTGTGCGTATGCACTTGTACATGTGGGGTGTGTCTGTGTTGTGTGTCTATGAGTAACAACGTGATACATCGCATGTGTATGTATGGATGTGTGAACATATTACTCTGTATGGGTGAATGTATATATATAATATATATATATATATATATATAATATATATATATATATATATATATATGAATATCAAATATATAGATATATATGATGTATACATATATGTATATATGGATGTATATATATATATGTATATATATGCATACATATACATATATATATATATATATATATATATATATATATATATATATATATATATATGTATGTATGTATCCTCATCATCATCGTCATCATTATTGGTTAGCGTCTGCCTTTTATGATAGCATGGGTGGGACATGTGTGTGTGCATTTATATGATGTAAGAGAGAGTGTATGTGTATGTATATGTATGTGTACGTGTGTATGTGTGTGTGTGTGTGTGTGTGTGCATATTACTCTACATCTGTGAATAGATATGACTTATGATATATGAGGGTGTGTATGCTTATATGTGCAGTTGTGTATGTGCATGTATGTGCATTTGGGTATGTATCTCCATATTCATTCATGTTGTGTATATATATATATATATATATATATATATACACATATATATATATGTATATATGCATATATGTATGTATATATATACATATATGTATATATATATACATATATGTATATATATATCTATATATATATATATATATATATATATATATATATATATATATATATGTACACATATATACACATATATATATGCATATATATACATATATATATATATATATATATATATATATATATATATATATATTCATATATATATTCATATATATATATGTATATATGTATATGTATGTATGATATAGGGCATAGTGGCTGGCAGGTTGGTAGGTGAAGGGAGAGGAGAGAGGGAGAGCAGAGAGAGAGAGAGAGAGAGAGAGAGAGAGAGGTGGGGGTGGTTAGGGTTAGGGTTAGTCAAGCTGCTGCTTACATATTCTTCAAGGAGTGCCTCCTATTGTACTGCATCTGCCACTCACTTCACTCCCCTTCCTCCCACCCTTTCAGTTCTCCTTAAACCTCATCCCCCCCTCCACCGCCACCAGCTGCTCCGTCTCCCACTCACCTCTCTCCTTCTTGCTCTCCACTCACCCCGCTCCCCTCCTATCTCCCTCTGCTGTGTGTGTGTTTATGCATATGAATGTGTGTGTGTATGCCCATGAGTGTATGTGTGTGTTTGTACGTGTACGTGTGTGTGTGTGTGTGTGTGTGTGTGTGTGTCTCCCTCCTTATACTACACTTGATATATTGATGTGTGTCAGGGTGGTGGTGAGAGGAGGTGTTCCCTTTTCTTACAGCTGACACTCCGTATTCTATTGTTCTTCCCTCTCTCTCTCTCTCTCTCTCTCTGCCTTCCTTCTTTCTTTCTTTCTTTCTCCCCCTCTCCTTCTATCTCTCTTGCTCTTCTGCTAAAAAAAGTGTAGGGGTGATGGTGGTTGTGGTGGTGTGTGCAGACGTACATATTTATGTGTATATGACTGTGTGTATTATATACATACATACTGTATATATACATATATAAATTTACATACTCATGTATGTGTGTGTGTATATATATATATATATATATATATATATATATATATATATATAGATAGATAGATAGATAGATAGATAGATATGTATATACACACACACGTTTGGTAATGCAAATTGGAAAAATAGAATTGAAAACATATATATATATATATATATATATATATATATATATATGCACACATACATCTATATATATATATAATTATATATATACACACACACACACACACACACACACACACACACATATATATATATATAGATAAATAGATAGATAGATATACATACGTGTATGTGCATACACATATTCACATGTACACTCAAACACACACACACACACACACACACACACACACACATGTCCATTAATACCATAGTTATGGAGTTATGGGGTCACTACGTGCCTCTGTCAACAATAAACCAAATGCTTCTTTCTTTCTTCCCAGATATTTTTTTTCTAAAATATGTTTAATATGTAACTAACAGGAAAACCCCCCCCCCCCACAAAAAAAACAACCAAAACAAAACAAAACTAATATAAAACAAAATAAAATTCTCTCTCTACTAGGACATACCATAAAAACATAAGTGTCAGATAAACAAAATATCCGTTGTTTTCTTGTCTTTTCTGTTGGCCATGTGATCTGTTGTTGTCTGGTCTCTTTGCATTTGGACATTGGCCTGGCTATTCATTGTGGCTCTACCATTGGATAGTCTCAGCTAGCTTTAACAGCCACTCTCTCACCCTGTCTCTTTCTTCTTTCTGCTAACGCAAACTCTCTCTCTCTTTCCCTCTCTTTTTCTTGTTTCTCTCTATATCTCTCTCTGTCTCTGTCTCTCTCACTCTATCTCCCCCTCCACATGTTTTCAACTGTCTCCCCCCCCCCCCAATCGACTGGCTCTGGCACTTACCCCTCTTTAACTCTTCCTTCATCTTACCTCTTCTATCTTTTTGCTTTCTATAATGCACACACACACACACACACACACACACACACACACACATGCACACACTGACATTTATACACACAGACATATACATATCACCATTACATACGTGCATGTCTCTCTATATAATATTCACATATGCAAGAATACATTTAAATATACGCAGACATTTATATATGCATATATACATATACATATAAGTATACATGTGTATGTATGCATATATGCATATATAGTTGCACCCATGCACACACACATGCATATATACATATCATGTATATGCATGATTCTATGTACATTCATGCAAGCATATATAGTTGCATACATGCATATATACACACATGTACAAATATATATATATATATATATATATATATATATTCTTTTATTGGCTTCATACCAGATATATATTTGTATTTGTGTGTCCGCATGCATGTGTGTGTGTGTGTGTGTGTGTGTGTATGTGTGTGTGTGTTTGTGCATACATCTGTATGTAGTTAATAGCATGTTTCGAAGAGTTATCACAGACATGAAGAATCTGAAAGAACGGGATACCTTTGTTAGAGGAAACATGTTCAGGATTAAAGCTCTGGCTTAGAGCATTCCAGTATTTAGATTTTTCCAGCTCCTACTTTGGACATTCCTCAGATTGCATTGGTTTGTACAGCAGGGACCTTCTCTAAGTTAGAGTCTATAGGTATGGTTCAACACATTGTTGACTTCCTGTTTGCATAAAGGTTAGGGTCTATGGTCTATGAACTTCTGGCTTTGCAGATATTTAGTCAGAAGGAAGAGACAAGCACAGATGTCTTGCTATGAAGGAGATACATGGCTACTCTACATTATACAAGGGATGATGTGAGTAAAGTGAAGGGAGTTAAAGATGGTGGATCAAACACTTTGACAGGATCCAGTAATCCACAGAGCTATGTCAGGTTTTGGCATGGTTTCTATGCCTGGATACTCTTCCTGACCCCAACCACTTTACAGTGTGTACTGGGTGCTTTTTATGTGGCATCAGCACTCGTGAGATTGCCAAGGAATTTGCAAGAGAAAGTGAAGAAAGGAAAAGGAAATGGGAAACGGGGCCCTTGACTAAATGGAAGTGTATCTGAGTGACATGTCTTTATGCCAAGTGTTGAAGGTTAAAGTATGATGGAAGGACAGGCATCGAGGTCTTGTCATAGAGGAGATACATGACTATCCCACATTATGTAAGGGCGGTTGAGAGTAGCTGGGAGGGCGATGGTGGTGCCAGGGTACCTGCAATAATGTTCCCCATGTTAGTCATGTAGCTATCGATATATATTTTAGGCTATGTAGCATATTTGGTTATCTTGGACTTTTTTTGGTTTTGAAAATTCTATTCCATTGATGAATCATTGATTATTTAAAAACAATATTTTAAACTCTTAAAGCTCAATATAGACTACGTAAGAGGGATGCTGTAGTCTTGTAAAATAGAAATGAATGCTGTACACTTTGAATGTTTGCATGAATATTGAACAGTTTTTTTTTTTTGTATAAAACTAATTGATTCTGGCATCCAAGGACACACACATCACGCATGCACACACGCACGCACACACACACACACACACACACACACACACACACACACACACACACACACACAAAGAATTTGCTTCCCTATCATCTGATTTCAGGTTTAAGGCCAACCAAACCTTTGCAAATGGACTTGGCAGCTGGAAACTGATAGAGACCCATTGTGTGTGTGTGTGTGTGTGCGCGTGTGCATGTGTGTGTATAGGTGCAGGCATGTCTGTGGATTTAGAAGCTTGATTCCTAACCATGTGATCATGTGGTGTCATGTTTGGTCCCACTGTGTGGCACCTTGGGCAAGTGTCTTCTACTATGACCCCATACCAACCAAAACCTTATGAAGAAATTTGGTAGAGTGGACAGTGAAAAATGACCCATAATATATATGTGTATGCGTGCATGCGTGTATGTGTTTGTGTGGACCCTCTTATCTTGACATCAAGTGATGCTGGAAACTGAGCATCACCATCATCATCAAAGAAGCAATGCTTTTCATTTCAAGTCTTCTACAAAAACATGTCTGGTCAGGGTCTAAGATACAACACATTAAAAACCTAACGGTATATCATTCCCCCCCCCCTCCCTGAAGAGATTTTGCCTAATATAATGATTTTAATAATTGCTATTTAATCTTTTAGGCTGAATTGAAACAGCTGTAAGGGATTAAATTTGATTTTTGCAGATAATAAATTTTAATTAAATGCTGCTAAGCATTTTGTCTGGCATGCATGTTCACAATTCTGCCAGCTCACCACCTTGTATGTATATATATATATATATATATATATATATATACATAATAGCATTTCTGTACATTCTCGTTGGTTACTTAGTATACTTATCTTCTGAAACTTATGTTTTCTGTTTCTGTTTTTTTATACTTAATATTGTATTAGTTTTTTTTTTTTTTATTTAAACTACTTTTTCCTTTTGATTGTGGATAAACTCAACTTGACAATACATTCCTGGTCTTCAGCACCTGAGGCATAATGTGTAGCTTTAAAAAACACGTCTTTATCACTTGTAAATTTTTGGTGTTACATTGACCAATCAGATCTACTGACAACATACTAACAACCTATGCCTCACTTGTACATTTTAAAAACATTTTATTTATTTACCTATTTTATTTTATTTTATGCTTATTTTCCTCTCTTTTTTAGATACTTAAAAAAATTTTTTTTATTCACTATATCTAATATTTATATATTTTATTCCATTACTGAAAAACAGAAATGATTTTTTGGTAAAAATCAAACACACACATACATACATACACGTGCACATGCACAACCCATGCACATTTCATGCATGTGTGGTGTGTGTGTGTGTGTGTGTGTGTGTGTGTGTGTATGTGTGTGTGCATGTGTGTGTCTTTGTGTATGTATATGTGTGTGAATATATACTGATGCACATACATACATACATACATACATACATATATATATATATATATATATATATATATATATATATATCATCATCATCATCATCATCATCGTTTAACGTCCGCTTTCCATGCTAGCATGGGTTGGACGATTTGACTGAGGACTGGTGAAACCGGATGGCAACACCAGGCTCCAGTCTGATTTGGCAGAGTTTCTACAGCTGGATGCCCTTCCTAACGCCAACCACTCAGAGAGTGTAGTGGGTGCTTTTACGTGTCACCCGCACGAAAACGGCCACGCTCGAAATGGTGTCTTTTATGTGCCACCCGCACAAGCCAGTCCAGGGGCACTGGCAACGATCTCGCTCGAAAATCCTACAGGAGCCAGTCAGGCGGTACTGGCAACGGCCACGCTCAAAATGGTGCATCTCATGTGCCACCCGCACAAGAACCAGTCCAGGGGCACTGGCAACGATCTTACTTGGCTTGCCGGGTCTTCTCACGCACAGCCCATTTCCAAAGGTCTCGGTCCGTAGTCATCGCCTCGGTGAGGCCCAATGTACGAAGGTCTTGCCTCACCACCTCAGCCCAGGTCTTCCTGGGCCTACCTCTTCCACGGGTTCCCTCAACTGTTAGGGTGTGGCACTTTTTCACGCAGCTATCCTCCGCCATTCTCACCACATGTCCATACCAGCGCAATCGTCTCTCTTGCACGCCACAACTGATGCTTCTAATGTTCAGCTTTTCTCTCAAGATACTTACACTCTGACGGGTATTCACATTGACATTACACATCCAACGGAGCATACTGGCTTCATTCCTTGCGAGCTTACGTATGTCCTCAGCAGTTACAGCCCATGTTTCACTGCCATGTAGCATGGTTGTTCGTACGCATGCGTCATACAGTCTGCCTTTTACTCTGAGTGAGAGTCCCTTTGTCGCCAGCAGGGGTAAGAGCTCTCTAAACTTTGCCCAGGCTATTCTTATTCTAGCAGCTACACTTTCAGCGCACCCACCCCCACTACTAACTTGGTCGCCCAGATAGCGGAAGCTATCGACTACCTCTAGTTTTTCACCCTGGAATGAGATAGAAGTTGTTTCCTGTTTGTTTGCAGTCTTTATTGCACCTGAACATCTGCCACAAACAAAAACTAACTTGCTAGTTAACCTGCCTTTGATGTTGCTGCACCTCTTATGTGTCCATAGCTTGCACCGGGTACATCTTATAGAGTTACTACCTACTCCTTTTCTACATACTGAGCAGGGCCATCTACCTGAAGGGGTTTGTGTTTTATCTACCTTCCTACTTATTAGGATTTTGGTTTTAGCTAGGTTGACTCTAAGGCCCTTCAATTCTAGACCTTGCTTCCACACCTGAAACTTCTCCTCTAGTTCTGATAGTGACTCCGCAATTAGGGCAAGGTCATCAGCATAGAGGAGCTCCCAGGGGCAACCTGTCTTGAACTCCTCTGTGATTGCCTGGAGGACTATGGTAAATAATAGGGGGCTGAGGACGGAACCTTGGTGGACCCCTACCTCTACCCGGAATTCATTGCTGTACTCATTTCCAACCCTCACCTTACTGGCCGCATCTCTGTACATGGCTCGCACAGCTCTCACTAGCCATTCTTCTATCCCAAGTTTCCTCATTGACCACCAGATAAGGGATCGGGGGACCCTGTCAAAGGCTTTCTCCATGTCAACGAAAGCCAGGTACAGAGGTTTATCCTTGGCTAGGTATTTCTCTTGCAACTGTCTCACTAGAAATAAGGCATCAGTAGTGCTTTTACCTGGCACGAACCCAAACTGCATCTCATCTAAATTGATTCGCTCCCTAATTAGTTGGGCTATGACCCTCTCTGTAACTTTCATAACCTGATCTAACAGCTTGATGCCTCTGTAATTATTTGTATCTAAAGCGTCCCCTTTACCTTTGTAGCAGTTGACTATGATGCTGCTACACCAGTCATAGGGTATGACTCCTTCGTGTATCACCTGGTTCGTAATACGGGTGACTAGGCTATAGCCAACACTGCCAGATATTTTGAGCATCTCTGCAGTGATTCCTGATGGGCCGGGGGCTTTCCCGGTCTTCATACTCTTAATTGCTTTATCTACCCTGGTACTATCAACTCGGATAGCTGGTCCCTCTATTGGGTCGACATAAGGCAGGCTCTCTTTCTCCCATTCATTCTCTTTATTAAGCAATCTATCGTAGTGGCATCTCCAGACCTCTTTCTTTGCATCCTCATTTAATGCAAGCGTACCATCATCCATGCGAACACATTTCTCTCCTACAACATCACTATTCTCTCTCCTACACTGTCTTGCAACCCGAAATACCTCGAGTCTTTGGTCCTCACGGCGCAGAACATTGGCAAATCTTTCCTTATCTGCTTCCCCTCTGGCTAAATAAACCTGTCGCCTAGCCTCCCTTCTGGCACATTGGTACAATTCCCTGCTACCACCGTTCTTCCAGTCCTTCCAAGCTTGTTTCTTTTGTCTAATAGCCCTGTCTACCTCCTTGTTCCACCACCACGTTACTCTGGGTTGGGAGGGGACCTTACACCACCCACAAATCTGGTCGGTGGCTTTCAACAGGTTGTCCCGCAGAAATCTCCAATTGTCTTCCACGTTGTATGATGCTATATCCCCTTCTATTTCGTTAAATGCTTCAAGTAACTTGTCTCTAAGTCTCTGTCCGTTTGCAGGGTCTTTAAGCTTCCACACCCTTCTTCTCCAAGCCTGTCTAATTCTGGGCACCCATTTTGCCTTGATCCCAAAGTCGCTAACTACTAATCTATGTTGTGGGGTACATTCTTCGCCAGGGTAGGTTTTGGCATTTATAAGCCGCCCTCTTTCCCTATTTCTGGCGAGGATGTAGTCGATTTGGCTAGAGTGTCTGCCGGAGCGGTAGGTGACTAGGTGACTGGCAGGTTTCCTGAAGTTGGTATTGCAGACCATAAGATTGGTTGCATCACAGAACTCCAGCAGTCTGGTTCCCTCCTCGTTGCGGGAACCGAAGCCATAGCCTCCATGTATGCCATGGAAGCCCCCAGCACGACGTCCGACATGACCGTTGAAGTCTCCAGCCACAAAGAGAAGGTCCCTGTCACTCGTCGACACGATGGGCTTCTTTCAGTTTCTGTCTACCAAATCCAATCACAAGGCAGATGACACTTGCCCAAGATGCCACACAGTGGGACTGAACCTGGAACCATGTGGTTGGGAAGCAAGCCTCTTACCACTTGCCTGTGTGCATATGTGTGTCTTTGAGTTTGTCCCACCCACCAATGCTTGACAGCCAGTGTTGGTTTGTTTACATCCCTGTAACTTAGTGGTTCAGCAAAAGGATTTTGATGAAATAAGAACCTGACTTGAGAAATAAGTAC
>NC_142948.1:38385708-38388208 GCF_046866305.1 Octopus bimaculoides | reverse complement strand
CTTTTGATCTTACATACATTGTCCTCTCTTCCCTTAATCATTACTGACTCCACTGAAATTTTCCTCAAGCCATCTCATTCCTTGTGCCTCACACACACACTTACTCAGAGACACAAAATTCTCACTCACACATTCACACAAACACACACACACACACACACATCTCCAGCTCTTTGCTTGATCCTCACATATGAAGAGAAAAATTTTGTACCAAGAAATAACCCTAAATTGAATTCTTCAAACTTAGTTTCCTGGGCATTACAGACAGCTGGGGTGCCTTTGCAATTAGCTTATAAAGGTCCCTATTTCTTATTTTAAATGAAATATTTTATCGATGACACTTGCCCAAAGTACCACACAGTGGGACTGAACCTGGAACCATGAGGTCAGGAAGCAAACTTCTTACTACACAGCCATGCCTGTGCCTAAAATATTACATTGCTCTGAAGTAGAGCGCAATACCCATATGTATTAGATTTCTTCAACTGATCTCTTCTGTCCTTGTCAAGGGCAGAGCTAACCCTCTCTTACACATATTTTAGATCTTTGATTCTTGCTTCCATGCTTCTGTCAACTTTGGTTTCTTTGTTTTGTTTTTTTGGGGGGGAGGTATGTTCGTTGATCGCAAATTCTTTGAGAAGATCAAATATAGCACTAACCAAATCTTTTGACTTACAAGAATGAAGCAATGGAACCTTATCGTATTGCAAGAGCTTTGTGAGAGACATTTCCTGAGTTGGCGTTGGATCTGGTCGAATGTAATGTTCAGATTCAGCGAAACTGCTGACCTTGCAGTGGACAGAGATAAATGACAAAAGCTGATTGGTCTGTGTTGAGTGCACAACATCTATCAGGTTGTGATTGCATTGTGGGATACTTCTTTTGATAAAAGAGGTAAAGGATCTCATTTATCTTCAATTTTCTATTTATTGCAGTCATTGGGCTGCGGCCATGCTGGAGCACTGCCATAAATGGTTTGGTTGAATAAATCAAGCCCAGTACATGCTTTCTTTCCTGACACTGATACTTAGTCTATCGGTCGTCTATGCTGAACTACTAAGTTGCAGGAATGTCAACAAACCAACACCAGTTGTCAAGTGGTATGGGAGACACACACATAGACACATACACACACAGACACACACACACAAACACAAACACACACACACATAGACACACACACACATAAACGCATATGCACACACATAGACACACACACACATAGACAAACACACAGACACACAAATGCATAAACACACACAAACACACACACACACACACACACACACACACACACACACACACACATTGGCACATGTGCAGCTATGTGGTAAGAGGGTTTGCTTCTCAACCACTGATGAAATCTACATGGATTTGGTAGAGGGAAACTAAAAGAAACCCCATTGTGTATATGAGTGTGTTTGTGTGTGTGTGCTTTTGTGTTTGTCTCTTACCACCAGTTGACAACTGGTGTTGGTTTGTTTATGTCCCCATAACTTAGCAGTTCAGCAAAACAAACTGACAGAATAAGTACCTGGCTTTCAGGCTTTGAAAAAAAAAAGCACTGCACTGGGGTTGATGTATTCGACTAAGCTTTTCGTTGCAATGCCCCAGCATGGCCACAGTTCAGTAACTGAGATAAGTAAAAAAAATAAAAGACAAAAGAAAAGATGTCAATGAAGGGCTTCCACATAGTTTTCATTTACCGAATGAAGCATAGGTCAGCCTGGTCCAGGGTTATAGTAGAAGATACTTGCCCAAGGTACCACACAATGGGACTGAACCCATGACACACGTGGCTGCAAAAAGCAGGCTTCTTAACCACACAGCCATGCCTGCTGAAGAATGGCGAAAGCAAGAATGCGTATGTGTAAGTACACGTATATATATGTGTGTATGTATGGACATGTATCTATATGTATGTGTGTGTGTGTGTGTGCATCAATGAAATATCTTTACATACAGACACATACATGGACACACAGACACATGTATGACACACCAGTTTCCCGTGAACTTCCACACACAGGCAACTCTGTCTTTGATCTGTTAACATAACACCGTCACCGGCGCCATCTACCTTGATCCATCGTACACCCCGACACTCGCGTCTTTCCCTTTGATCCATTACAAACACTTACACACTCTCCTCTCCGTTCATCTCTTCCAGAATTTAATGTGACAATATATCGCAGGATGTTCCTATTAACAATATACCAGCCTACACGCACACACACATGTGTGCGTGTGTGTGTGTACATATATATATATATATAAATATATACATATGTATATATATAAATATGTGCAGGTACATATACATGTTAATATGTATATACATACATATATATATATACACACACATATATATATATATATATATATATATATATATATATGTATATAGTTATAAACACATATATATACTTACCTATATATTTATACGTATATTCATATATATATATATTCCTATGTAATTATGTATATATATATATATATA
>NC_142948.1:38365708-38378208 GCF_046866305.1 Octopus bimaculoides | reverse complement strand
TTCGCCACCACCACCACCACCACCACCACCACCATCACCATCATCACAACCACTAGCATAATCACCACAGCAGCCATGACCATCAGTATCACCAACTACAATCAACAAACTGCCACCAACAATGACCACCACCAACGACGGCCCCCCACCCACCACCACACCACCACCATCTCCATCTTATGTTGTCCTTTATGGCAGCTTGAAATCCATCTTGGAGAAATATTCTCCTTTCACTTGCTGGATTAATTCTGTTGTTGTTGTTGTTTTTTATTCACCCCCCCCCCTTTCTACACCCTTTCCACCCCTTTTGTCTCTTCACCCACCCCCACCTCACCCTGCTCTGTCTACTGTTTTGTTGTGTCTCTCCTTCACTCTCTCCCACTTCTCTCTCTCTCTCTCTTTTTCTTTTCTTTCTTCTGTATCATTGCTAGTCTGAAGGTGGGAGGTGGGGTGCCCCCCCCCCACCGAGGGCAGGTCAGAGTGGGGTGGTGGGGGAGGAGAGAGAAGTTAACAATGTGATGGTGAAAGCAGTGGAGGGCTGAGGATTTAAAAAACGGGGTCGGACGGGTGGGTGGGTGTGGGAAGCTATTAGTTTCTTCCACAACCTCTTCTTCTTTATTCACGACCACCATCGCCACAGTCCCTCAAGCATTTATTTTTCTATTTTTTTAACATTTGTTTTCTTTGGTCCCTACTTTTCTGCTGGCACCAAAACCACCACCACCACTACCACAACCAACACTACCACCACCGTCACAACCAGCAACACCACCACCACCACCAACAACTCAACTACAACCACCACCATCATCATCATCATCATCATCACCACCACTACCACCACCTCCACCACTGCCACAACCACACGGGTGCTGCCATCATCATCAAAATTGAATACCAGCTTCCAATGTCCTGGCATTGCTTTTTTCCCACTCACACTTCCCCACCCTGCTTCTAGCATCACTTAACTTCCCCCCCCCACCTACCCTAAGTACCCCTTACCCTGCCATCATAATGAGGAACGGATTTCATTCATTAGATTTGTCACTCATTCACTCCTTTGCTCTTTCACTCATTTACTCAGATCATTGATACATTCACTCCCTCATTCAGTCACTTATTCATTTTCTCTGTTCTTCATTCCCTAGCTCTCTCCCTCTCTTTCATTTACTCTTGCTCATTTACTCTTGCTTTTTCATTCATTCACTCAAATCATTCATTCACTCTCTCAATCATTCACTTATTCACTAACTCTTTTCTCTTATTCCCTTGCTCTTTCCTTCTTTTTCATTCATATCATTCGCTATTTTACTCTTTCATTCATTCACTCAAATCATTCATTCATTCACTTATTCACTCACTCTTCTCCTTATTCCCTAGCTTTCTCCCACTCTTTCACTTATTCAGTCTTCCCTTACTCTCATTCACTCTCTCATTCATTCACTCACTTATTCACTCTTTCTCTCTCCCTAAGTCATTCATTCATTCTCCCACTCACAAGCTCATTCATTCATTCATTCTCTCACATTCACTAATTCATTTACTCCTTCACACACATTCATTCATTCATCCTCTCACACACTCTTCACTCACTTTCTCAATCACTGTTCAATCACTCAATCACTCAATCACTCACTCACCCACCCCACACACACTCTCACTTAACTTCAAACTCACTCTTTCACTCTCTCACATACTCCAACCACCACCAGCGCCACCGCTGCCGCCGCCACACCCGCCGCCACCACCACCGCCGCCTCTTCCTCCTCCTCCACCCTCATCCAGCTAAGTTAGCTTTGTTATCAGAAATCTTTGTCTGCTGGCTCAAAGATTCTTTCCTCAAGCATGTAACCACCCCAACAATTACTACAACACACACTCGCACACACACGCACACACACTCAAACATATGCATACACATACACATGCACGTACACAGCAAGCACGCATGTATACACACATGCACATTCACACACATACACACAAGTGCATATACATGCACGGTTCCACCCTAGCTGCTTCCTCCCGACCAGCTCGGTTCTTTTGCACACACTGACACACACCACGATTTGCCTTTTCTTTCCATTTGCCTATATCAGTGTGTCACAGACACACACACACACACACGCACACACACACACACACACACACACACACACACACACACACACATACATACATATATACATACATACATATATGCATATAAAAATAGATAAAAAGATACATCAGTAGATAAAGATATTTATCAATTTTTTTTTTTTACAAGGAAAACGTTGACAGTAACTTCAAAGTTTCAGCTTGTGCAAAATAAAATATTAATATATATATATATGTAATCATGTGTGTGTGTATATATATATATAGAAATGTATATATGGATCTGTATGTATGTGTTCATTTATATGTGTGTGTGTGTCTATATATACAAAATATAAAATATTTATATTTTATGTACTCTCTCTTTATATATATGCATATGTACAAGTGTATGTGTTTGTGTGTGTGTTCATGCATGTGTGTGTGTGTGTGCATGTATGTCTATGTATGTTTGTATGTACAGAAAATAGTATGATATCAACGAGATTTATATTAATCTAGACAGTGCAATCTTGATTAATCTGTGCAATTGTAATTGTGTAACATTTTCTCCATTTTTTGTCTCTGTTGTCATACACATTCACTTGCTTTCTCCTAAAATATTTAATGCTTAGATTTTTGGGGCCAGCTAGATTTGAACAGTTTCGAGTGTAACCAGCCAAAACTGTAAGGATAATCTGGAAACTTGACTGAGGAGAGAAGGCTGCGAATGACCCATCCTTGTTTTTTCCTGTCCGTCTTTTCATTGTTTTTCCTGTCTGTCTTTGTATTGTCTATCTGTTCGGATGTTTTATTGCCATCTGTTGCATTCTTGTTCCAGTTATTTGGATTTATATATACATATAGCAGCGTACATACACTTTGGCTCACCTTGTGTATATATATATATATATATATATATATATATATATATATATATATATATTTATATATGCATATGGTTGGCGAAAGAACAGGAGTTACATAATCGATTTCATTATTTTACATCCATCTCTGCTCCAACGAGTATTGCACTCAGAGCCAAGTGCTCAAGCAACATTTTATAGCTTCCTCAGACCCATTTGAATTAAGTGAAATGGTTTTTTACAGAAAACATTTGAATTTATACATACACACATCAACATAAACACACACATACATACATATGTGTGTGTGTGTGTACATGTTTGTTTAACTGGTCTAATGGTGATATATGTTTAAATATTTAAGACAGAATTTAGAAGTGGCTTTATGTAAAGAAACCAATAAAGCAAAGGAAATTTAATCTATTCCGTATATATTTCTTATTCAAAGTTAATATTGAAAGGCCACAAGTGTTGAGTATTAAATGTAGGGTGTTCAACTTTTATTGTAATTTATAAGTTAAAAAGAAACCAAGAATTAAAATAAATAACTAACATCACACATCATTACTACAAGATTTCTGGATATTTCTGGTATTATTGGTGTGATACCATTATTATATCTCAAGATACATTTTCGTTTATGTGGGCAAGATGACATTAGCTCTGTACACTTTTTTTCAGTGTTTTCATATTGTAGTTTAAGATTAATATTTTTTTCCTTGTGTGCATAAGCTACAAAAAGAATTGTACTGTAGACAAGGTTTAGCTTTTGTCTAAGAAGTACCAACTGATATTGTAGTTTAGGTTATAATTTTTTTTCAGAAGCTACATATGTGTTGTAAAACTTGTATCCAGTCTTCTTTGTGGCGTTATAAATGTATATTTATGCTGTCTATATCTCATCTTAAATTGATTTGCTGTCATACCAATGCAATCTATTCCATTCTAGTTAATGTTAGATGTGACAGTGGCTGCCTAGATAACTGGTTTTTGTAAGCAATTGCTATTTACTGGGCATACATTCTGTGAATTACAGTCACATTTTTGGGGTGTTAATATCATTTGTGGTTTGGTAATTAAAATTAATATTTCTGTTATTATTATTAATGGATGATAGTATGTTTGTGTTGAATAGCTAGCTTTGAGTGAATTTGTGTTGAAAATTTTTTCATCTATGTCTTGGTTAAGTGCAATTTTGCAAGATGGGAGAATATTTTTTCCAATATGGCTCCTAACATTGATTGAATATGCTGCATTAAACCATATGACCTTTCTTTTCTATTTCCTCTTCCTGTGTATGTTTGTCATATTTAATGGTTTCCGTGAAACCACTAGATGCCAGTGCATTAGTGTATACATCATGGTGCTCTATTTTATACACCTCAC
Organism: Octopus bimaculoides; assembly: GCF_046866305.1. Classification (NCBI taxonomy): domain Eukaryota; kingdom Metazoa; phylum Mollusca; class Cephalopoda; order Octopoda; family Octopodidae; genus Octopus; species Octopus bimaculoides. Next base: position 38,373,877 of record NC_142948.1, on the reverse strand, counting down.
TCATAAACATATACACACATGCATGCATATATGTGTGCGTATGTACATATATAAGTCTGTATACACATACCTGGATATATATAGACATATATATTTACACACACATATATACACATGCATGCATACACACACATGGATGCATGGCTGTATGTATGTGTCACACACATGCATACCTATGTCTATCCATCTATCTATCTCACTTTTCTCTCTGTCTGTCTGTCTCTCCCTCTCACTTTCTCTGTTTGTCTATCCCTCTATACATACACATACACACACACACACACACACACACACACACATACACACACACACACACACACACACCGATACATACACATATATGTAAATTTGTGTATGTGTGTATGTCCATTCTTATGCTTGTGTGTATACAAATAAATAGACCGGTAAATACATAGATCGATAAATGGATGGATAGATGGATAGATAGATAAATAGATAGAAAGACAGACAGACAGACGGACGGATGGACAGACAGATAGATAAAATGACAGACAAACAAACAGCTAAATCTATGCTTCACCATTGCCAGAATGTCAGGGTTTGAACCAACTATAGAAGAACTTCAGTTCTTAATTTCCAGATTTACATATGTATGTACATCAATGCTCACACAACCCAGCATATAAATAGATCCCAGCTTCATTGGTAATGAATTGCTGAGTCGGTAGAGCAACAACCAAAATGACTGATAACGTATTTCATTATATGGTTTGTCGTTCTGAATTCATTACTTTCCGAGGGGGGGGGGGGTCAATTGTACCTTTAGAGGTCAATAAGATTAAAACAAGCACAAAGGATGATAATTAACCTTGTATTGTGTCCTACTATAATTCAAGGAGTGACAAATGAAAAAAAAAAACACCATTTTTGATAAACATTTCAACAACAAACATACAGTTTGCATCATTTCAAACCATGTTGGTAATCATCATCGTCATCGTCATCACCATCATCATCATCTTCATCATCATCATCTTCATCATCATTATTTAACATCCGTTTTCCATGCTGTCATGGGTTGGATGGTTTGACCACAGCCAGCAAGCATGAGAGCTGCACCAGGTTCCAGTCTGTTGTGGCATGGTTTCTATGGCTGGATGCCCTTCCTAACATGACAACCACAGAATAAATACTAGACTTTAAAATGAAATAAGCACTGCAGTCGATTCGTTCGAATGGAATTCTTCAAAGCGATGCCCCAGCATGGCCGCAGTCAAATGACTGAAACAAAAGCAGACAAAAGACAAAAGATTGATGACAAAAGATAAAAGATATACCTGTAAACAACATACATTGTTCTTTGTATCTCTTGTAATTCTGCTGTAAATTGATGCAGGGTAAAAAAAAAACCATTTTTTTGTAAAACCTCCAACTTTACATTCTTTTTGTTTTTTTTATATATAACTTTAATATCATTATTCAAATTTTTTATCATTATATTTTATTATTGTTATTCAAAGATTTAAGTGTTTTCCTTCTCCCCCCCCCTCTCTCTCTCTCTTGCTTTTTATTTTATTGTTACAACTATTTTATTTATTTATTTATTTAAATTTATTTTTGCATGCTTGAATGAATAATGTTAAATAGTGATGTTTTGTTTTTGGTTTTTTGGTTGGTATTATTATTATTATTTTTTTGCTGAGTTTCAATCATTTGACTGTGGCCGTATTGGGATATGGCCTTTTAGTGTGGAGTTGATGACATCTAGAGGCCACCACCACGAACACCACCATCGCCAACCTCACCACCATCACAACCACCACCATTACCTTTATTGTAGTTCCAGTATTTATTTTTAATGACGTCAAATAAATGACGGGTGAAATGGTCGTGGGTAGGATGTAATCTCCGAATGTGAAGGAGATTACAATACTGTTCTGAATAATTCTGCAATCCACACTTCCTTATCACACACACATGCATGTCTGCATGCACGCACACACACACACACACACACACACACACACACACATGTACACGCATATATATATATATATACATATAAGATGTCATACATATACATATATACATGTGTGTGTGTGTCTCTGTGTATGTATGGGTGGACTGGATGGTCAGTAACTAGGTTGTACTTAATAATCCTACCTCAGATGTATATATATATATATATATATATATATATATATATATATATATAACAAATTACTCTTCTATGCTAGGGAGATGTATAGTCTGCCTCAGTTCAAGCTGTAACAATCTTATCAGCTAAACAAACCTGGAGATTGCTGAGAAAATGAACACAGCTTGAGATTAGCTTTGCCAGACACCTTCCTGTAAACATGAAACTTAAAGTAGTTTGTTTCAAATAAGGTACTCTGCCTCTGATGCCATTGCTATATAGGTAACACTTTTTGACAACATGGCTCTATAAGAACCGTTTGATGTTATATTAATGTTTGGATTTCCATTGATGATGTAATCATCTCTGGATCTCGTTAACATAATTCTCTTCTTCTGTGGACTATGATATTCAATCCTTTAAACTTTCTCTCAACTGACATCTTTTGGAGTTGTAGATCTCTTCTTTTCCTTCTTTGTTGTCTCTTATGCTAGTGAGGGTGTGTAGCTTAGTGGTTAGGGCATTCGGCTCACAAGCGTAAGGTTGTGAGTTCAATTCCTGTTGACGCGTTTTGTCCTTGAGTAAGACACTTTATTTCATGTTGCTCCAATCCACTCAGCTGGCAAAAATGAGTAGTACCTGTATTTCAAAGGGGCCAGCCTCGTCTCACTCTGTGTCACGCTCAATTTCCCTGAGAACTACGTTAAGGGTACACGTGTTTGTGAAGCACTCAGCCACTTGCACGTTAATTTCACGAGCAAGCTGTTCCGTTGATCGTATCAGCTGGGACCCTCGTCGTCGTAACTGACGGAGTGCTCCTTCTTCTCTTATGCTACTGTGACCCCAAACTTTGCTTGGCACAAAATCATATTTAAAAAATGTCAGTGGCATAGTTTGATAATCTGACTATGTAGGCAATGCTGTCATTTGATATAACCACGTAGCTGTTACTGGTTATATCTGGGTTGTATCTGATCTAACTGCTTCTCATTTCCTCTACGTTTATCCCACTTTTATAGTAATACAACATTGCTATCACAGGCATAAGGTCATGAGGGGTGCATCTAGTCAAACTGATTCCCGGCATATGACTGGTACTTACTTGGTTATCCTTAAGGTTTTTATTTTATCGAATCCCAGTAAAACATCCTTACATAAGGAGACTCTGGTTCAGTTTACACTGGAATAGATTCACACACATATGCAAACGCAAACACATATACATGTATATGTGTGCATACACATGCAACCACACACACACACACGCACATGTGGTAATAGTTCATCTCACCTCACCGTTGCAAGTCACGAAGGAAGCAACACCGCTGTTAACTGATTATATTTCGGCCATTTCTCATAGTTCCTGCTCACTCAAGCATGGAAAGTCTTCAATGAGCAACAACTTGCCAGTTCAAGGAACACGACCAAAAACAAAACCAAAAAAAATGAATAATCAAACACACACACACAAAAAAAAGACCTTAAAAAAAATATCAACTCCACCAAACAACGCACACAGTAGAAAGCATAAAAATACATAATAACAATAATAATAATATTGATAACAGTAATAGTAATAATAATAATAATAATAATAATGGTAACAATGATAATAATGGTTATAGTAATAATAACAATAGTAATAATGATGATAATAATAATAATAATAATAATAATAATAATAATAATAATATTAATAATAGTAATAATGATATTGATAATAATGATAATAATAATAATACTAACAATAGTAATGGTAATAATAAAAATAATAATAGTGATAGTGATGTTGATAATAATAATAGTAATAATGATGATGATGATGATGATAATGATAATAATAATAAATAATAATAATAATAATAATAGTAAAAGAAAATGAGAGAAGCAGAAACAAGGAATAAAACATGCACACACACACACATATGCACACTCACACACACAAACACACACAAAAAGAGTTTAAAAAAGAAATATAAAGAAAAAATGTGAGGATAAAAAAAATAAGAATAAGAAATAAAAATCAAAATAAAACACACATATATATATATGTAAAGATGTGCTAGTGCAGTAACATCTGCATATGGTAATGATGCTTGAATTCCATGGGGCATGCATTGCTTGCTGCAACAGCGAGCTCTCTGCTACTGCAACTTTCATCTTTACTTCTATATCATAAAACTTTTTTTTCTTTTCACGCTCTCCTCCCACTATCACTCCTTCTCTCACTCCTACCACTTGCTTTTGTTTGTTTGTTTGTTTGTGTCCATATATATATATATATATTTTTTTTTTACTTTATTCTTTCGTTTGTTGTTCTGTCTTTTCTTTATTAGTTTCTGTCTTTCTTTTATTTCTAATTCTTTTTTTTTCCTTTGCTGTTTTGATTTTGGTTTTGTGGTGTTTCCTTTTTTGGTTTGTTTTTTTTTTATTAGTGGGGTGGGGATGTCGATATTTCTTACCTCTGTTCACACTCTCCGTCTTTGTGTATATATACATGTATGTTTGTATGTACGTGTGGGTGTATATGTGTACGTATATATATATATATATATATATATATATATATATATATATATATATATATATATATAAAGACTGAGAGAGAAGAAGAGAGATATTATACGAGATATATATATATATACATATACGTGTACATATGTATATATATATATATCATCATCATCATCATCATCATTGTCATTTACCATCCTTTTTTCTCTCCCATATGTGCATATAGACATATCTATATATAAATATATGTGTTTCTGTCGGTGTTTGTGTGTGTATATGTGTGTGCATGTGACTGTGTATATATATGTACATACATATGTGTGTGTGTGTGTGCCTGTATCTGTGTGTGTGTGTATATATTACATGATTTCATTCTCATAGTTCCTGCTTCCATTCATTCCTTTTCCATTTCTTTCTATTCATCTATCTAGCCATCTTTGTATATATACATGTATATATATATATATATATATATATATATATATATATATATGTGTGTGTGTGTGTGTGTGTGTGTGTGTGTGTGTGTGTGTGTGTGTGTGTGTGTGTGTGTGTGTTTATATATGTATCATTTATCTTGCTATCTGCCCATCTCCCTATTTATAGTTTATCTACCTATCAATACATATATGAACACACACACACACACACACACACACACACACACACACACACATGTATATATATATAACTATTTATACATACATATATTTACATCTACATATATGCAATAAACATATAACAATCTCTCTCTCTATATATATATATATATGTGTGTGTGTGTGTGTGTGTGTTCCTCCAACTCCCCAGGCATCCATCCACCCCTCTCATCTGTCCAGTCCACCCAGCTATCCATCATTCTTTATTTATTCTCTCTATCTCTCTCTCTCTCTCTCTCTCTCTCTCTCTCTCTCTCTCTCTCCTCACTCCCTCTCTCCCATACTTTCTACTGGTCAAATTTCCAAAATCTTGGCATCTTAGCAGGGCACAAAGAAAAGTAACAAAACATGTCCAGCACTTAAAAACCCACTAACAGCGCATACAAGCGCATACATATACACACACAAATACACACACACACACACACACACATATATATATATAAACATGCACATATATATATAAATATATATACTCATACATATATGTATATATATATATATATATATGTGTGTGTATATATATATATATATATATATATATATATATATATATGCATACACACACACACACCATATGTGTGTATATATTATATAAATATATATATATATATAAATAATATATATATACACACACACACACACAAGTAAACTCCTACAAGTAGCTAATGTATTGTCTTTCTATTGATTTCTTTTGCCAGTTTTGTCTGCTTCTAAATACACACAAACATACACACAGATACACATACACACACATACACACATGTTCACTCGTACAAAAACATATGCACATGCATACACTTTCTCATGAGAAAAGACTTTCACTCACAAACATGCTAATAAATACATACACATGCGTACCTGCATTGGAATTCGCATACAATGGTTTATGTAAAAATATGGTTTTAGTCATATATCTACTGTCTCCCCATCAACCCATGCAGCCTCATATCTATCTATCTATCTACCTATATATTTATCTATCTATCTATCTATCTATCTATCTATCTATCTATCTATCTATATCTATATATATATATATATATATATATATATATATATATATATGTATATATATGTCTATCTATATATCTATCTATCTTTCTATATATATATATATATATATATATATATATATATATATATATATATATATATAAATATATATATATATATATCTATCACTCTCACTACCACAACAGAAAACACCTCTGTCAATCCTTCCACCACCACCACCACCACCACCACCATCACCTACCCTCACCACTAGGCTAAGCTAACCATCACTGTCTCTACTAATACAACCAACACCAGCAGCAATAACAACAACAACAACCATCACCACCGCCACCACCACCAACACCACCATTAAGGTTATCATCATCACATCTACCATCACCCCCCCCCATTACCCCCCCCCCATTACCCCCCCCCATCGTCATCATCATCATCACTATGACTATATTTAGCCTGTGAACTTTGACTAAAAATACTTTTTAGACCAACTCCTCTATTGATTAATATTTTGTTTCAAATGCAGTAAGGACCTTTTGCTACTTTCCCCACTGCTTTCCATGTACAGCTACATGTGTGGTTTCTCCATGAATACAATACTTATGTAACAACTGCTACATGTATGGTCAATACATAAGCCTCTGTGACTACATGTGTAGTCCCCCCCTCTCTTTCTCTCTTCTCCCTACAGCTCCATGGGCAGTATTTCCATATGCGTTGATGTGTCTTTAGCTACATGTGTAGTTTCTCTGCGAACACCACAATTATGCATCTAGTGCTACATGTAAGGTCCTTTGATGTAATTATTGCTACATGTCACATTTCTCCATTTATCTACATTTTCATGAGTGGTTTTTACATGTTCTCAGTGCTGTTGGAAGCAATGATTTCTACATGCACACAATATTTATGTATTTACTACCACATGCATTGTCCTTCTGTCTTTTCAATACTTGTCTCTATAGCTACATGTCTGGTCTCTCCAAGAACATAATACAATACTTGTGTATCTACTGCTACATACATTCAATACTTATATCACTATAGCTCCATGTGTTTTCTTTCCATGAACACAATACCTATTTATCTAGTGCTACATGTATGCCCACTGCTAAATGTATAGTCCTTTCATGTATTGACACATGTGTATGTCTATTACTATTCTTGCCGAGTGTCTTCCCAACACCTAGGGCAAAGAAACTCACTGTATACATTGACAGGCTATTAAAATAAACACAAAATCAAATGAAGTTATGTGAAAGCAAAAGAAAAAAAAATATGTGGTAAGCTGGCAGAATTGTTAGAGCATCAGAATGAATACTTGGTGAATACAGGATCTGTACATTCTGAGTTCAAATCAGACCAAGGCAATTGAAAAAAAATAAAGTACCGGTCAAGTACTGGAGCCAATGGTATCAACTTACCCTCTCCTCTAAATCTACTGACCATGTGCCAAAACTGAAACCATTACTGGCAGAATCTTCTCTTGTTGCAGGTCTCTGTATTCTGAGTTCAAATCTTGCCAAAGTCAGTTTTGCTTGTTGCATTCTTTTGTCATCATTTTTGCGAGGGCAACATCTCCAGATTGACCTATCCATCCAACTATCTATCTATGTCTCCACCTATCTATCTATCTATCTGTCTGTCTGTCTGTCTGTCTGTCTATCTATCTATCTATCTATCTATTTATCTATCTATCTATCTATCCATCCATCCATCTATGTATCCATCCACCAGGCTATCGATTTATCTATCTGTTTATCTATCTATCTATCCGTCTGTAAATCTATCTACCTACCTACCTACCTATCTATCTATTTATCTATCTGTCTGGCTGTCAGTCTACCTACCTCTGTATCTATCTATCTACCTATCTGTCTGTCT
>NC_142948.1:38355708-38363208 GCF_046866305.1 Octopus bimaculoides | reverse complement strand
GGGGCGGGGGTGTAGGTTGGTGGCAGTGGTCGGTAGGTCGGTCGGTTGGTACAGTATTTTTATCATGTTGGTTGGTCGTGATTGTGTCGGGTGCCGGCCGTGGCGGTGGTGGTAGCAGCGGTGGCGGTGGTGGTGCTTGCTGTTGTTATGGATAATGTTGGCTAATGGATGCGATGGCATTTATTACCAACAACGGTTGTAGTGATAGTGATGATGAGGGTGGTGGCGACGGTGACAATAGTGTTTGTAGTAGAGGTGGTGGTGGTGGTGGTGGTGGTAATAGTTTTATTTAATGGTTCTGCAGGATCCTTGTGGTGCTTGGTGTTAATGGTCAGGGCACGGCTTGTGTAAACGGTTGGAGTGGTGGCAGCAGTGGTGATGGTGGTTGTGGTGGTGGTGTTGGTGGTGGTGTTGGTCATAGTTGGTTGTTTATGCTGGCTTTGGTGGTGGTAGTGGTGGTGGTGTAAGTGGTGGTGGTGGTGGTGGTGGTGGTGGTGGTGGTGGTGGTGGTGGTAACAGTACTAATGGTTGTTGTGGTATGTGTTAAAATGGTCTTGCTAATGGATGTAGTTGAGGCTGATGTTGTTGTTGTAGTTCTTGTTGTTTAGTCACAGAACAGCCCTGATCAAACAAATCAAACTTAATCCAACCATGGCCATCCAATCTTTCTTCTATGACAATGTAGGACCGCATTAGTCAATATGTTCTTTCCTTTCCCAAGTCTGTAGAATGTAATTTGAGGGAGATTGCTTTGCTGTTTCTAGCAGTTTCGGCTACAACAATGTTTTATGCAATGCAGCCACTCAAGGTTTATTGGAGTGAATCTAATTGATATACTCTACTGCATGTATTGAGTACTCTTTCTGGTTAACAACACTAAATGTAAGTATGTGTGTGTGTGTGTGTGTGTGTGTGTGATCATCATCATTACAAGCAACATCATCTTCATCATTATTATAACCCTTTTTCCTTTGGAAATCAGAGGTACCCACTCAAAGTGTCACTTACCCTTAATGGTGGGAAAGTAGTTTTATATACGAATCTATCTTTTGCTGAGGAATGTCATGTCTGAGACTATTTTCCAATGAGATAATGTCAAGTTTACTGAGGCCAAATGTGACTTGCAGAAAATACCAATTCTATTATAAATTATTTAACGTCATTACTGAAATAAAAATGAAATTTAATTTCTCGGTTAAAGGGTTAACACCCCCTTCTCTATGCTTCCATGGGTCACACGGAATTTACTGATGCAGCTTTTCTGTCCAGGTGTCCTTGCTCTCAACACCTCTCACCTGTAAATGTTAGCTAAGTGACATTTTGATTAAAAGATGATTTAAGACATTCTAAGTTGATTTTGATCATTTTTTTCTTGCCCAATACATACAAACATCTTCTTTTCTTTTTTTTTGTCTCTTTTTATTTGTTTCAGTCATTTGACTGTGGCCAAACTAAGCTAAGAGCACTAGATTCCTTGGAAGAAAGCAGCAAATGTATACGAAAACAAGGATGGGAAAAAAAAAACGAGGAAATACATATAAATTTCTATATGCATAAATAAATTTCTATACGCTGGAACTGGAACATGCCTTACATATACACACACTCATACACATATGCTTGTCATATACACACACATATACACATGAAATATATTCTCATACAATACCTATATACATATACATTCACAAACACAGGCCCACACACACACACACACATACACGGCCCCAAACATACGTCTATGAATACTAAGATACACTCTCTATGACTACCCGACTTCTCTCAACCTTCCCATACATCTCTCTCCATACACAAAGATTTATTATAATTCCTCTTGTGAAGCCAACCGTTCTACAGAACACAAATGTGAAGCCAGTTGTTGACGCTTGAAGGATTGAGAGAGTCTGGTTGCTTGCAGGAACCACGTTCTACAATGTTTGTCCGAATTCTGTTTCCATATAACTGTCTGAATGGCCTGGTAATTCCTCGTTTTCGCATTTCTGTGTCTGTTGATAAAACAGTTGCTGAATAGCTTCGGCGTAGTCCAGATTCATCAGGCAGTAGTGCTTCGATCAAAGACAATCCAGCCGAGACCATCCAACTGGTTTATTTTTTACTTGGTCATTTTTGTTTGTTTTCTTGACACATGTGCAGGTATGGCTGTGTGGTTAGGAAGCTGGCTTTGTAACCACACTATTCTGGGTTCAGTCCCACTGTGTGGCAAGTCGGACAAGTGTCTTGTACTTGAGACCACGGCTGATCAAAGCCTTTTGAGTGAATTTGGAAGAAGGAAATCATGGAAGTCCATTGTATAAATATGCGTGTGTGTGTGTGTGTGTGTGTGTGTGTGTGTGTGTGTGCTTGTGATCTTTACCTCCTTCACTGCTTGACAACTGATGTTAGTTTGTTTACATCCCTGTAACTTAGTGCTTTGGCAGAAGAGAGTTAATAGAATAAGTACGAGACTTTGAGAATAAGTACTAGCTTCGATTTGTTCAGCCAAACCCTTCAAGGCAGTGCCCCAGCTTGGTCATAGTCTAATGAGGGGAACAAGTGAAAAACAAAAGATAAAGGATACTGTGACTCAGACCTTATTATGCATTTATTTTTAAGATGGAAGTTGTGATTTGAATGACAACTAGCTGCTATTTCTAGCATGTCGTGTGACCATGGAGAACCCATTTCCTTGATGACTCTTCCACTGATATTGTTTCAAATTTGTGTATATATATATATGATGATGATGATGATGATGATGATGATGGGGTCGGTGGTGATGATGATGATGATGATGATGTGGTCAGTGGTGATGATGATGACGATGACAATGATGATGTTGTTGATGGTGGTGGCGGTGGTGGTGGTGATGATGATGATGATGATACCGTTAATATTATTACAATTACAGGAATAATAATAATAATGATTATTATTTATTTTTAATCCACTACAAAGAAAATAGTAAAAAGTTAATAATAAACTAAGAAAAAAAAATAATGATAAATAATAATAATAATAATAATAAAAATAAAGTAAAGCTATAATAACCAACAATAATAACAGCAACAACAACAACAATAATAATAATAATAATAGTAAAAATCAAAAGAGTGAGGAAACAAAGAAAGCAATATTGAAATTGCTTTCTTTGTCTTTTTTTCGATTTCCTTCATTCTTTCTTTCTTTCTTTCCTTCATTGTCTTCTGTATATTTTTCAATTTTTGTTTCGTTTTTTTTCTTTTTTCATTTATTCTTTTCCAATTTAGTTGCATGTTTAAAGACTAAAGATGACCGCTTTCTGAGTTGTTTGATAATTGAGAAAGGAAGAAAAAAAAAAAAATAATAATAATAATAATAACAATGACAACATAATGACGATGATGATGATGATGATGATGATTAATAACAGTAATAATAACAACTAATAACAACAATAATAGTTACAAGCAGCAACAGCAGCAGCAGCAGCAGCAGTAGCAGTAGCAGTAGTAGTAGTAGTAGTAGTAGTAGTAGTAGTAAGAGGAGGAGGAGGAGTAGCAGCAGCAGCAGTCATTGTAGGAGATTTAAGAATCATGAAAATAATAACATGTACAATAATAGTAATAATTATTATTTCTAAATTAAGCAGAAGGCCAGTTGTTTTGAGGGGAGGGGACGCGTTTAGTCAATATAATTCCCTTCTCTCTCCTATTTGACTGATACTGTATCTTCTCAACCCTTGGAAGGATGAAAGGCAAAGTCGATCTCTGTAGGTGTTTTGCAAACAAACTGGCCCACGCAAGGGCTACCAGTCGAGAGCTCCGCAGTCAGCAAGTGTCTGGGGTCTTTAGGAGCGAATGTGCACCGTTTTGGGGGCCTACCTCTACACGGCATCAATGCGCCCTCCCCCCTACCTTACTGATATGAGACCCCCTCTTGCTAGATCAACTGGTTATCAAATAAAGCTCAATATTCTTCTAGCCATTGCTCATCGTCTCTTTTTAACCAAATCCAGTGGCTAACCTTTTCCAAAACACAGAGAACCGGAAGAAATACCACAAGGCATCTTCTCTCTGATGTTTTAACAATTTCTGCCAAATGGCCTGCCTTCATAATGATAATAATAATAATAATAATAATAATAATAATTTCTACTACAAGCACAAGGCCTGAAATTTGGAAGCAAATTTCTTACCACACAGCCACACCTATGTTCATACAAGAACGGTTTCAAATTTTAGCACAGGGCCAGCAATTGTTTAAAAGGAAAGGGAAACTGATTACATCAACCCTTGTACTTGACTGGTACTTTAATTTTTCATTGACCCCCAAAAAAATGAAAGGCAAAAAAAGACATTGGCAGATTTGAACTGAGAACATATAAAAGACGAGACCAAATACTGTTATGCATTTTTTTCTGACACTGTAACAATCCCACCGGCTCTAATAGTACTACAAATTCTAATTCTAATACTAATACTGATGATGATGATGATGATGATGATAGTAATAATAAAAACAACAACAACAACAACAGTATTACAGACAGTATGTGGATTGACTTAAGAAAATGCATCTAGGCAACCTTGATGAGAGGAAAAAGGAAAAAAAATTATGAAAGCACAAATAAGACATCGGATTAGGAAACAGAGATAAGAGAATTAGACCAAACAACAAATATTTAGGAATTAAATGAATGAACTAGACAGAGAACAATGTAGACAAATGAAAAACAAGGTTAGAAAGGAATATTGTAGATGCATTAGGTTTATAGTTAAAACAGAACTACATGCTAAAAATAAGCTAATAGGCATCGATACTTTAGCTGTTCCAGTAATCAGTTCTAGTTGTAGTATGTTTGGTTAGATGTGAAGAGAATTAGCAAGACAAGACGGAGGGGGGGTGGGTGAGAAACAAGAGAAATAATGACCGTGTTTAAGACGTTGCCTACGTGTTATGCGGAAAACCTCAGGGTATATCTATATGTGTGTGTGTGTGTGTAGATACATACACACACACACACACACACATGTATACACATGTATACACATATAAACACGCACACTAATATGGCTATTTTGTGTAGGTTGAATATATGTGTGTGTGTACATATATATATATATATATATATATATATATATATATATATATACATATATATATAATGATATTCAAGATGCGCAAAATAGCTGAATTAGGGACTATATATGTATCATCATCATCATCATCATCATCATCATCAGCATCAACATCAGCATCAGCATCATCCTTTAACGGTTAAACTCTTTCTGTTTCTCCATCTTTCATATGCACATGTACACACATACAGGTGTGTGTGTGTATATATATATATATATATTTCCCTTCATCATCATCATCATCATCATTTAATGTGTGTTCTTGATGCTGGCATGAGGTGGATGGTTGAACAGAAGCTGGTAAGCAAGAGAATCATAGCAATCTCCTATTGCCAACCACTTTGCAGAGTGGAGTAGGTGCTTTTTTCTGCGACACCAGCACCAGTGAGGTCACCAAGTAACCTGCAGGACCTTCTGAGTGGAGAAGCAGTATTGGAGAGGGAGGTGGGTTTATGCCGGCTGATGAGAGGTTAAAATATGAAAGAGGGACGAGAACGGGTGTCTTGCTATAGAGGAGATGCATGATTACTCCATCCAGGTGGATGAGAAAGATGGTGGTGGTGGTGGAGAGGTATTGGGGGTCTACCCTCAAGTTACAACAAGAAGCAATATGAATGGGTCAGTCAGTTCGAGGGAGAGTGAGAGGTGAGTGGTGGATGGAGAGAGATGGAGATGCAGAGAGTGGTGAACACATAATACAAATGAAAATGAAAAAAACTGAAACAGTGTACAGAGCTGTGCCTCGTTATGGAGGAAAAAGCACTCAGTAGAAATAAAGCTATCAGATTAAAGGTGCGGTTGAGAGGCCAAAGTACGACATGTGTGTTTTTGTAGACATGAGCATTTCAGGGAAGAACTCGATGGGATTAAAATTTAGAGTAATATATAAAGTAATACGAAACTAAGCAAACAAACAGAATTAAATCCAAGTTGGGGGGGGGGGGGGGCAGATATCTTAAAATATTGAATATATTCCAAGTGCAGAGACATATAAGCATGCTTCTAGTAAGTGTGTGTGTATATGTATATATGTATATATATATATATATATATATATATATATAACTTTACCTCTCTCTCTCTCTCTCTCTCTCTCTATATATATATATATATATATATATATATATATATATATGTATGTATGTATATATTCAAGTGAAAAGATACAATAGACACATAGAACCCTCATCAGTTGGGTACCATATGAAGACAAATTTGAATTGCATAATAAATCTATACAAATCTCTCTTTCTCTTTCTCTCTCTATGTATACACACACACATACACCACACAAACACATATGAGAGATGTAGAAAATAAAATGTAAATATTGAGTTGAAATTCTTATGAAATTTGAATTTCATGTGTGTGTGTGTGTCTGTGTATATATACACACACACATTCACATTCAGTGAGATATTAGAAATTGTACATATGAATGGTTACGTGTGTGTGTCTGTGTGTATGAGTGTAAATTCATATGTATATATACATACTCAGACACATATATGCAAATAGGTGTACATAAACATAAGCATGAATAAAAGGTATTTACATATGAATATATGTCTGTGTGTGTGTATTTGTGTTTGTATGTGCATGTGTATTTCCATGTGTGTGTGTGTGTAAAAGCCATCATGTATACGAGTGTATATCCAATATCTTGTAATGTTGTTTATTCATGTATTGTACACAGTTCATATTGAATGGCGCGTTTGGTTTCAATATTGAAAAATTGCTTATTTGGAAGAAATAGTGAAACCACCATCCCTAAGTGGAAATAATGAAGTTTCATACATTCATACATATGGACATATATGTATACATATACACACATACATACATATATATATATATATATATATATATATATATATATATATATATATATATATATATATGTATATATATATATATATATATATGTATGTATGTATGTATATGTATACATATATACATACATATATATACATGCAGATATATATATATAAATATACATATACACATGTATATGTGTGTGTGTGGGTATCTGTGTGTACATATGATGATATAAGTATGCAGATATTTCTTGCTCTATATTTTACATATATATATATATATATATATATCATGCACATACATACATACACACATACATACACACACACACACACACACACATATATATATACACACACACACACACACACACACACAAACAATCACACCATCAATGTATTGCTTGTGGTTGTCCATCAAATTTGGTGATGAATAGAATGAACACACACACACACACACATACACACACACACCTGCATACACACACGCGCACACAAACATACACTTACACACGTCCATCGATGCATACACTTGTAAACACATACATACAATCATACGTACATAG
>NC_142948.1:38350708-38353208 GCF_046866305.1 Octopus bimaculoides | reverse complement strand
AATCTTAATGAAGGACAACTCCCAAACCATGAGAACACATAATACAGTCAACAACATACACAAATAAGCAAGCACATAGTAAGGTACACATCTCATCATCAGCTGCCAAACATATATCATTATGGTTTCTACCCTGATACAATACAGCAGACATAAGTAAGAAATGAACTGCTAACCTCTTGCTCTGTTACTCCAATTCCCAATCAGCTCAGCTATAACCAAAGTCCCATCAAAGTCAGACCCAACAAGCGCTATGGTGTATAATAATTACTTGCCGTTATTCTGCTGAGCTCACAAAGAGTGCCAAATCTAAATGAAGGAAGTGCTTCTCTTTGTTGTAGGTGATGTGGAAGGTAAGGATGTTAATGTTTCTGTGAGATGGCTAGCTGATGGAGGCTTGAGGTATATTATTTTTTCTCTAATTTCTGAGAAGGAATAAGGCTCCCCTGAAGTCACAAAAGTTTGTATGGACCCAGTATTTACTGACTTGCATCAAGTGCCAACAGTGCTGCTAATTGGCGGCCAAGATCTTTAACATGGATTTTCTGCCAAGTTCTCATGGCAGATTGTCAAAGTAAAGCTTTAAAATAAACCTGTTATTGGTCATGTCCTTCTCTTAAACAGCATCGCAAATGGTTGGTCAAACACTTCACACGTTTATTTTAAATCCTGCCACCGACCCACCACCACCACAAGCTTATTCTAGCACATCGTTTATTCTAGTCTATTACAAACCAGTGTGTGTGTGTGTGTGAGAGAGAGAGCCTGTTGACAGTAAATCAACCCTGCTAAAAATTTCCAGTTAATCTTGCTTGACTCTACCCCTAATTCTCGGATGCATATTTCCTATCTTTAAACGATCTAAATCAAAACCTTCCATTGAAATTTCATCATAATTTATGTCTCAAACAATAATTCAATTAACAACAAAGTTCCTTTTACTAAATTCTTCATGATTTTCAAAACTGATTAAAAGAAATTCTATGCATTTCAACAGAAATTTGGTAACAAAAAGTTAAAACACTTTTTCATGGATTTTTCCTGGTCTGAATGAAGAAAATTTAATACTGAGATTCGTTAGTCTTCGCAACAGCTAGATAGAACTAGATAGAACTTGATAGAACTAGATAGAACTTGATAGAACTAGATAGAACTTGATAGAACTAGATAGAACTTGATAGAACTAGATAAATCTAGACAGAACTTGATAGAACTTGATAGAACTCCCCAGTGTAAGATATTTAGGATAAACACATCATCTATTAACCTTATTAACACCAAACCTGCCTTAGACCACGCCTACTTTTATGATATAAGTTTTCTGCTTTAACCCTTTAATATCCGACACAAATATCCTACCAGTTTTATGTGCAGACTAGCTATATTCAGCCTCTCACACCTACCCTACAATGTCATACAAGAAATAAACAAGCACATCATCAAAGTCTCAACACGAAAAAGATAATGCAGGACAAATTAAAAACAATGTGAATAAATAAATATTAGATTAGACTGACTAATCACCATCATCATTATTGTTGTCCTTTAACGTACACTTTCCATGCTGGCATGGGTTGGAAGGTTTGACTGGGGACTGGCAAGCCAGAAGGCTGCACCAAGCTCCAATCTGATCTGGCAGAGTTTCTACAGCTGGTTGCCCTTCCTAATGCCAACCACTCCGAGAGTGTAGTGGATGCTTTTTACGTGCTACCAGCACAGGAGCCAGTCAGGTGAATCTGAATGCTAAAGGGTTCAAGTGAACTTAATTAAAACCTTCTATGAAAATTCTGTGCTAATTTGTGTTCCAAACACCCCAGCTTACTAATGACAAGGTTGTTTTACTAAATTCTTAATTATTTTCAAAATTAATCAAAACAATGGCTGTGTATTTCAAGAGAAATATGCTAACGAAAGGATTAAAATGATCTGAATTAAAACCTTTCATTAAAATTTTATGTTAATTTACATTCCAAACAACAGTGGAATAACAAAAACAGTTATTTGACTAAATTTGTTATTTTGAAATTTAATGGAAAGGCAATGTATTTCAAGAGAAATATGGTAACAAAAGGGTTGAACTAGTGTTTGGAGCATAAATTAACATGAAATAATGAAGGAAGATTTTAATTTAACCCTTTTGATACCTACCAACCAACCAGCCTGCCTGACTTTGCCTCTATTTCTATGATACAAACCTCCTGTCTTAAAGTGATCAAAATTTAAACCTACCTTCAAAATTTCACGTTAATTTATATTTTAAAACACCAGATTGACAGTTTTTCTACTAAATTCATTATTCAAAAAATTAATTGAAAGGCAGTATATTTCAGCAGAAATATAGTAACAGAAGGGTTAAGGTAATCTTAATTAAAAACTTCCATCATAATCTCATCTTAATTTATGTTCCAAATGCCAGCTTAGAAATGACAAAATTATTAAATGAAATTCTGCATTATTTAAAAAAATATTGACTCAAAAGAGTCAATATTTAAAACAATAA
>NC_142948.1:38343208-38345708 GCF_046866305.1 Octopus bimaculoides | reverse complement strand
TTATCTTTTAAAGTCATTATTATTATTACTATTATCATTGTTTAGTAGTCTTATTTCTATCGCCTGATTTCACTACACTACCGAGCACAGCCCTGGGTGCCCTGGGTATGTTCTGTGGATTGTTGTGGTGCTCTTATTCTAACTGTATTGAAAGTGTTTTTACGTAGGATGTGCACGGTGCCTAGTGGTGCTATTTTCTGTATGTTATATATACTTGTAAGTCCTGGTGTTCTCGTTATGTATTTCTCTGAATGTTTTTTTTTTATCATACCTGATGCATCTATTATTATAGGAATTATTTCTGTTTCTAGGTTCCACATTGTATTTCCACATTCTATTTCCAAGTCTTTTATTATTATTATTATTATTTGTTGTGACTTCATAGCAAAATCCATCCCTGGACTCAAATTACATTTAATCATCCATTGCAAATAGATGCAGCTTCTTCTATTCTTTTTTTACCTCCACCTTAGCGAAGGTGAAGGTATTGTTTTCACTCATGTTTGTTTGTCCGTCCGTCCGTCCATGGACAAGATATCTCAAGAACCGCTGGGTGGATTCAGATGAAACTTTCAGGGATGTTTGGCCTCGGGACTGGTACAAACTGATTAGATTTTGGGATCGATGTGGTGCTGGCCAAGGATTCTGGATTATTTTTCTGTTTTTTTTTAAATTAATCTTTGAGAGCAGTCAGGTTCATTTTTACTATTCTCGTTTGCAAGATTTATTTCAGATATATATATATTTGAGGGAAGCACTGTAGATTATTGGTCTGTTAGGTGAGAGTGGTCTGATCTGATTTGGGTTCAGAAATAACAACAACAACGACAACAACAATAATGATTGTAATGAATACAACAACAATAAGAACATCTACACAAGTGACTGCAGCAACAACAACATCAGCAACAGCTGCAATAACGACACAACTGCAAACAACTACACCAGCAGTAGCAGCAGCGGCAGCAGCAGCACCTGCAGTAACTAAAGCTGTTACAAAGCCTGTGATAACAACAGTTGCCACAGCAACAATAACAACAATAAGTATAATGAGCGCAACAAAACTGTAACACCAATAGTAACAACAACAAGAGCTGCTGCGTCGAGGAAAACTGTGAGAACAACCAGAATTGCAAGAAAAATGTCAAAATTGCAACAACAACTGCAACAACAAAACTGCCACAAAAATTATAACAACAACAACAACAACAACAGTTGTTGCCAATGTCGAAAAAATTTATTTTTAGACTCAAACAAGATGTTTTTTTCTTCCTTGGTCAACGTATTTTCAATTGTCCTTCAACAGCCAATGGTGTTGTATCTCAAGGCCATAACTGTTTGGAACTGTGGTTGCGTTAGTTGTGCTCTGGTCAGCTCGGTGGGGGGGGGGGGTGAAGAGCTGGAGAAACAGGTTCCGTTTCTTGTTGTTTCCCACAGAAGTAGTTTAGTGGTGTTTTTGCTTTTGTTTATCTTTGTTTCGATAACGGTGAGGTGGGTGGGGGTGTGGTAGTGGGTGGCAGTTTTGGGTTGTGGTAGTTTGAGTGGTGGTGGTGGTGGTGATGGTGGTGATTCTGGCCAAGACTTTTGTGTTTTTGGTTCAGATGTTTAAAAACAAAAGCACAAACAATTGCTGCACTAATATGGGACCACAGAGAAATTCAGTTTAATGGTTAGATAAATAATAATAATAATAATAATAATAATAATAATAATAATAATTGTCAGAGATATCCTCAAAACCAGCCTCGTATCCTAAATATTGGTACCATCATTGGTACAGCAAATGCATTGTGGGATATTGCATTAGAAGAGAAATGTTCCAACTGCCATATTTAGCGAAGTCTGGGAAAATATTCTTTGGTCATTCTATTTTTATTAACGGTGCCTTTGTATGTGACAGATTTCAGTTAATATGTTTGGTTATTTGTTGCAGTCTTTGTAGGCCTGGGTTGATGCCGACAACATTGATGTAAAAGTACTGGGTTGGTATGTGCACATATATCTATGTGTGCATGTATGTGTAAATATATGTATATGTATAAAGAATGTATGTATATATATGTATATGTGTGTGTCTGTGTGTGTATTGCTTATATACTCATACATAATTCAACACTCACACATGCACATACACATATATGTTGGATTATGTAGAAGTATATGAGCAGTGCACAGACACAGACAAATGCATGTATGCACACATACATACATACATATACAAACACACACGTCCATGCATACTCAGACACACATTCAAACCCACACATACATATTTGTGAGGTGAGTTTGCATAGAAAAGATGTGTGTGAACCTGTGTGTGTGTGTTAGAGTAAACTTTGTATTATATGGACATTTTGGGCGAGAATATATGTATTTCTACAAACATATATATATATATATATATATATATATATATATATATATACCCGTACCTATGCATATATACATACATATACATATACACATATGTATATATATATATATATGCACTTTTGCGTAT